>NC_039362.1:170704978-171013068 GCF_003573695.1 Papaver somniferum
GTTCCACATAGTATAGGTTCCCGATTTTTAAATTGATCTTTTATCATTGTGCTTCTAGAACTCCAAATATAACCCTGTCTGATTTTATTCTCATGAATAAATATATTTCAAAAACAGGTTTACCCAATCCCGAATTTCAAGTCTCCCAAAATATCACCTATCTTTGGTTATACACATTTGCTATTTCGAACCGAGTTTATCTCGCTTATCTATTTCTCGAAATATGTGTTGGTAAGCTTTCACTTTGGCCAAGTTCATTCTTTACTAATGACGAAAGTCATCAATACACCAAATTGAGGATTTTGTAACACACAGTTATCACACTTATAAGTGTAACATAAGTTGTGACACTAATATGTGTAATAACCTTAGAAAGTGTTACATTAATTCGAGATTAGTTTTTACTTAACTTTTATTTATTTTGTTACACTTTTTAGTGTGGCAGCATTGTCGGTTATTTATTAAATGATTTTTTTTCTTAAGTAAAAATAAAAAGCAAATTAAAATAAAATAAAAAGAAACCACGTCTTCCACTTCTCCTCGTCTTGCGGACTCCGCCTATCAGTTATCCTTCAAACGAGAAGTTTTCTTTTTCCTCTCTAGAAAATCGAATCCATTACCCCCAAATTTAACCCTCGACAGCCAAAATTTCTTTTTAGTTTTTTTTTTTCCTGAGAATCTAGTAGAGAACGTTAGGCATCATAGAAGAATTCTAGGGCAAGGAGTAATTTTTACTGGTCTCGATCTCCTTATATGTGTAAGCTTGACTTCGTTTTGTGTTTTTCTTTTCTTTCAGATGTCGATGAGTTCTACGCCCTTTGTGATCCAGGTAAAATAAAAATAAATTAGGTCTAATTTTTTGTGATTTATGTTTAGAAAGGGGTTCGCTCTATGGATGAGTATGTTCAGTTAGGTGGTAATTTTGTTTGAAATTAGGTCAATTGATGTGAAATTAGGTTAATTTTTGTTTTGGGTTTTCCAGAAAAGGAGAATCTATGTTTATATGGACATGCAAATGAGAGTTGGGAAGTTACTCTACCAGCTGAAGAAGTACCACCGGAGCTACCTGAATCAGCTTTGGGGATTAATTTTGCTAGAGATGGAATGAACCGTAGGGATTGGCTTTCCCTAGTTGCTGTTCACAGTGATTCTTGGCTGCTTTCTGTTGCTTTCTATCTTGGAGCTCGTTTTAACCGTAATGAAAGGTTCGATCTGTTAGCAAGTCGCACCTTTACATCAAGAAGAAGTGGTTATATATACAAATGGAAAACTAGATCTTACACATGTTGTGATCAAGTATTTTATCTCTTCGTATAATTTGATTAATGTCGGAATCCTTTCGTATTAATGTTAGGTCATTTCAGATTCTCAATGTCTTTCTATTTGGGTTTCAAATCTAAGGACACCAGCAAGCGCATCCAGGATTGGTCCTCTGAGATTAGAATTGGGTTATGTACATGTTTCTTCCTACTCTACCAATTACTACGATTTGTTGGAGTTCATTGTTTTGCTTGTCTCACTAACAAAATCATCCCTCAATGTGGTTGATTAAAACTGGTTACATAAGAAGCGATATGAATCATGGGATAAACTTAAAAGCTTTGAGTTTTATGAATCCATATATATATATATATATATATATATATATATATGGATATGGATTTCTTTAATAATTGGATATCAGATGGGAAAGAGAAGAAGGGGTTGGGATTTATTAGGTTGTGTTTATTAAGCTCAGTTATGCGGATGAATTAGGTTGTTTTAAGCTTGGTTTAAAGTGAGATTTTTGTAAAAATATCTCCAGTGAACTCAATCTTGGTGGCTCTTAATAGTAGAATCACATACGGTGTATTAGTTGGGACTGGAAGCCATAAGGTATGCCAACTCAATATTATGATGCATCAGCTTACAACTCTGCAGGGTGGAGGTTGTTTAAAGTTATCTCGGGATTTGTCATTGATTTTTTTTATTTGTCCTCTGAGAACCCTTTCAATTCTTTTCTTTGCATACTGCTTCCTTCAAAAACATGCATTTTGTGACTGCATCCTTGACTTTTTGTGCCTCTTCCAATACAGTTTTTTACACTATCTATTTCTAAAAGCAAGATAATGATTTATTGTAGTTAGCAACTGTACGGGGACACCCTTATAAAGGTGGTGGAGTGGAGGCCTTCTATATAGTTAGCAACTGTATGGAGACACCCTTATAAAGATGGTGAGAGAAGGTATGGACTAAATATTGCTATATAAGCATTGAATTTCTTCGTATGATTGTCTTGTCTTGGATGGATGGGTTTGCCTCCCCCCTCATCGTAAAGCTATATCGGGTTCCATATATATTCAGTGTACAAATGAACTACTTTTCTTGCATAATTTATGTGCGAACATACTGATAAGTATTGCTAACATAATACCGGAGGCATTTTATTATTTTTACGGATTTTGTGGCTGTAAAGCATGTCATGTAAGCAGTAAGACTTTTTTTGCTCAAGTACGGGTTTGCGACATTCTATTTTTTTTGTCCGATGGCTGCGATTTTAAAATAAAATGTACAATGGGCTCATGCTATGTACGTCCCTAAATCGCATCTTAGAACATTGCTATCACACTAGTGTTGTGTACTTCTTTGTGACGTTGTCCACTCCGCGGACTCATCTTTCAGTAGAAGACCTGTTATATTGAGTGTGGCACATTTAGTTCTGGCAACCACATCATGTTCCAGGTGTATGGATCAAATATTTATCTCTGGGACACCAATTTCTCTTTTCCTCCCTGCCTTTCAGATTTGGTTTTCTTACTAGTCTTAGTGATGTCACATTATGGTCATCTGTTAATGACAACATTAACATGGGGTTAACTTTTTTATAGGTCTGCCTGAATCAAATGGTTACATTTATGTTGAGGCAAATGGTGGCTTAAATCAGCAAACAACATCGGTTTGTTTTTATTTCTCAATCACTATGCAATTGTTTATTTTATGCTTTCATTGGAGTGCAAATGTCCCTGCTGCTCATTAGAGTGCCAATGAACTGAATAACAAGAGATATATTTAGAGAATTGAGCTTTGTCTGCTGTAAATACAAGTTACTATATGTCACTCCAGAGAAAGTTGCTAAGTTAGTTGTATTAACTTATTGGATCATTTTTTTTCTTGAGTTACTTAGTGATGAAACCTGCACTTGGATGTCTATCTGCTTATCCTTAGCTTTCCTTCATTATTACATGTTTTGTCCAAGTGCTTTGAAAATAATTAGGCCTGGCAGCCATTTATATTGCTTAACTTGCTCTGGATTTCTGATTATTAACACTTTTACTTGTTGAAATATTGCATTCATTTGTGGTTGTTCTTCATGACAAGATGACTAGCTTCAGAGAAGGAGATCCGTCACAACTAGTTTGCATGGACATTTTTTTGCTAGTACCATTGATCCTTTTTAAGGAAACTTTTAGGATTCTAAGAAATAATTAATGATGATACACATCATATATGATAGGTAAATTTTTCTTCTTGGGGCAGTTATAACTTTATGTTGATTGTGTACTTACCGCATTACAGGCCATGGCACAAAAAATACCCAGTGATCATTCGACAAACGAGAGACCACCTTGAATGATTCTTGTACCCCTAACTCTGACTTCACTCCTATTCTTTTACAAGGAATTTCACTCTTATTCTTTTACCAGGAATTTAAATCCCATGTAAGAGCCACAAGCTTACGACAATTCTGGTTATGAAGAGTCTTCAAATCAGAATGTGGATTTGCTGGACAGGAATGGAAAAATGGTGCAGAATGGCATAAGAAGTGTTTGCAATCTATAAATTAAACTTTGTTTACCTTGTGACAGATTAGTACCATTAGGTACGGTTTAGCGTTTTAATTTATAATTATTTATTGTTCAGTGTGTTAAGAGTGTGCCGAGAATATTAATTTATGTTGAAACAGATTTCTTTTATTAATTTAATTTTTATTAAATCTTTTGAGTAGTACTTTTTGAAATTATGCCCATGTTTTTGTGGATTTTGGAGAAGATCTAATAACGTGGTGGGATGGGGAAAGCAGGTGTATGAATCCAAAACTGGGTGGGAAATTAAAAATAAATACTTTTTTCTTAATTATTGCATAATTTGTTACACAATATATATTTAAGAGATTTGTCATACTTTATAGTGGATTTTAATTAATTAAAGTCACACTTATTAGTGTGACCACTAATGTGTAACAAAAGAAAAACACCATATTTAGACACTAATAAGTGTAATAAATAAGTGTGACACATATTTGTGTAACAAAATGTATGATTTGGTGTAGTGCATATTAGTTTCAATTACTTGAAAATTGCTTTGACGAAAATGGTTTGTGAACAACAACTATATAACATCCTCTAAGAATGTTTCAATGATTGAAATGAGAGTTTAGAATATATAACCTTGGAAGGATATAAACATTGTGTGGTAACACATACGTGTGTAAGTCCTTAATCCTTGAACCAAAGTATGCGTACTTTGCTGCTCAGGAAAACCGGAACTAGAGTCCAGTACGCGCACTATCGGAAGTTCACGTCCTGTGAATTTCTACTGGAGTTTGTGAACTGTAAAAACTTATTCCGGGTACTTAAGTCCGCGTGCCAGTATGCGTACTTAAGTTGGTTATTTTCTAAAAACGATTATTCGTGAACTTAAACTTATATAAACTAAGGAATGCATACTTGCAAACCGTGACTATAAAGTTCATGAACTAATTTGAGTGAATCAAATCGTTTTTGCTTCGATTGTGTATTGTATACTTCTATAAGATCTAAGCAATTGAACAACTCTCTAACTAGTTCATTCGAGTCATTTGAACTAGTTGTGGTAAAGAAAAATATGGTTGATATGAAAGTGCTCATATGGCTGACCATTCGGTTAACTACTGTTGAACCAACTAAGTGTACATGTTTGGGTACGGTTACACAAACCTAAATAAACGTGCATTTCGTTTGTGTGTAACAAACTAAGTTTCGATCTAACGGTTGAAAGATATTAGCTTGAATCTAATCAGGTTTTCATCTAACGGTGAATATTGAATGCTTTGTTACCAAGGTAACTTAGATTGCAAAACCTGATTTGAAAGTCTATATAAAGGAGAACTCTAGCAACTAGGAAACCTAATCCACACACCTTCTGTGTGATACTAGTTGTATTAGCTAGAGTCGATTCTCCTTTAACCTTAAGTTTCTTCTCGAGACCATGTAGGTTAACGACTTGAAGACTTCATTGGGATTGTAAAGCCAGACCCAACTATTTTCTTGTTGTTTCTATCGTATTTGAGTACAATCGTCAGATTGGATTGAGATTGATTTCTTCGATAGGCAAGATATAAAAGAAGTCACAAACACCTTCATCTCATCGTTTGTGATTCCGCAATATCTTCTTTCGCTAGTCGATTAAGATTATTGTGAGATGATTGATAATTTTAGGTTGTTCTTCGGGAATATAAGTCCGGGTTATCAAGTGATTCTTGTTCACCTTGATTTATCAAAAGACGGAAAAAAAAACTCGTAGGTATTTCTGTGGGAGACAAATTTATCTACCGTAGACTTTTCTGTGTGATACAGATTTTTTTATTAAAGTCTTTGACTTTGGGTCGTAGCAGTTGTGGGTTAGATCAGCTAAGGGAATCAAGTGCGTAATATCCTGCTGGGATCAGAGACGTAAGGAGCGCAACTATACCTTGGAAGTGTGAGATTGATTGGGGTTCAACTACAGTCCATACCTAAGTTAGTTTGTAGTAGGCTAGTGTCTGTAGCGACTTAATACAATGTGTGTTCAATATGGACTAGGTCCGGGGTTTTTCTGCATTTGCGGTTTCCTCGTTAACAAAACTTCTGGTGTCTGTGTTATTTCTTTTCCGCATTATATTTTGTTATATAATTGAAATATCACAGGTTGTGTGTTGAATCGATCAATTGGGAAATCCAACCTTTGGTTGTTGATTGAAATTGATTGATCCTTGAAAATTGGTCATTGGTACCGTTCAAGTAGTTTCTCTTGTGTTCAATTAGATTTGCAAATTTCTATTTTCTTGAGTAAGTATTGAATTGAGAAAGAGAGATATAACTCTTTGATATACTTTTATTAAGATTGGGTCTGACTGTCTAGTTGATTATCTTAAAAGTATATTGGAGTTTGTCCATACAGATTGCTAAGCGAAATATTGAATGTGGTTGTTAGACCCCCGCTTTTTCAAGGGTATACCAAGACGATATTGTAAAATAGTGCTGAATTTCCTAGGTCCAACTGCTTGATTAAGCCCAGGTATAAGGATCGCCTTAAGGAAGTCCATAGCATGTTCTATGCGGTTGCATTGCCACAACGTATATTCACGCTTCGATAAAGAAAAGCTTGTAGGAATCTTTTTTTTGACAACATAAAAATAAGTATTATATTTCGTTATTTATTAAAAAAAATATATACACTTACATTTGTATTTTTTATTTTTTAACAGGGAAAAAACCTTGCACAATTGTAGATGTGTTAAAACTGCAGTTTGACACTGCCCATGATACGAGTGACCAGAATTTCATAGAAGTGTTCTTAACTTTTATGGAAATTAATGACTAGAGTTTCAAAGAAATGCAACTATCAATGAAATTTTGGAGATGAATAAAGATTTATGTCTAGCAGTGTCGCAAGGGTGTCTTAGCGTACTTGTTAACTCATATTTTATTGGTGTTAAATACCATTTTAAAGCATATGAGATGCTTTTAATTTTTTCTCTTAAGGAAGAGGTTATATTAAATAAAGAAAAGAAAAAAAGAAAAAATATAAAAAAGAAAAAACACACAAAGTGCTACATGTGTGACGAAGACCCATTATATTAGCCCAAAAGAAAAGAAAAGAAAACTAGACAAGACAAGATTATAAAACCAGTTACGAAAACATTTCCAAATAAGAAAATACATACTTAAATCTAAACACCTTTAAATCCGTCAACTCTAAAAGACTGAAACTTGAAGTGCTGGAGATCATATATGCTACGCAGGCATGCATCTTAATGATCGAATGACTCACAAAATTCAGTTACATGCTATAAATGAAGCAGTTGAAATACTTAAAGAAACCATAAATTGACATAAAGTTATTGCTCTGGTGCTTAGCTGAAATTGTAAAATCTAGTTGGTTAAATTTTTTCTAAGCTAGCACGTTCTCCTTAACTTCTTTGTGTTCTTGTGTTGTTTACATTACATGTGCAAGGTCTGGTAAATGCCACACAAAATTTATTTTTGGTGTATTTATTTTTTCGCTTGAATTTCTTAACGAATCCAATGCCTAACTAGGTGGACATGGAAGTCATTTAGTAATTGTGCAAGTACGTTGTTGAGTTTGCGTGCAGCTATGAATTGTTGCAGACTGATCGAGGTCATCTGCTTGTAGTATGGTTTTTGTGTCACTGAAGCTTGTTCATTCAATAATGCAAGCACAAAAAAAATTTATTCTCCTGTTCCATTAACTCAAACTTTTTTCTAAACTAAATTTATCACTTTCTTTTGCTCTTGGACTTTACAATGTTTAAACTTACAAAAATAAATCATATGCAAGATAAGAAGAAAGAATCATATCATACAATTTTCATTTGCAAATAAAAGCAAACTCATGTTATAGGCATTGCGTTTTTAACACATAAGACACATGTTTATAAATAAATGTTTGTTGATGCCATAATAACGTACATATAGATGATATACATTATGTAAAGGTTATCATGATATTTAAACTCTATTCTGTAATACTTGTATAATAATAAATTAATATACTACTAACAAATATTAATGTCTAAAAAGAAAACAATATATATATATATATAAAGAAAACTATATAAGATTATAATATTATCACTAACAAGTCTATGCAACACGACAAGTTATATCTTTAGTCTTTAACATTTCTAATACAAGTATTATATTTCGTTATTTATTTAAAAAGATATACGCTTACATTTGTATTTTTTATTTTTTTTAACAGGGAAAAAACCTTGCACAATTGTAGATGTGTTAAACTGCAGTTTGACACTGCCCATGATACAAATGACCAGAATTTCATAGAAGTGTTCTTAACTTTTATGGAAATTAATGACCAGAGTTTCAAAGAAATGCAACTATCGATGAAAATTTGGAGACGAATAAAGATTTGTGTCTAGCAGTGTCGCAAGGGTGTCTTAACGTACTTGTTAACTCATATGTTGTTGGTGTTAAATACCATTTTAAAGCATATGAGATGCTTTTTTTTCTCTTAAAGAAGAGGTTATATTAAATAAAGAAAAAAAAATAAAATATAAAAAATAAAAAATTGCGGAAAGTGCTACATGTGTGACGAAGACCCACTATGCTAGCCCAAAAGAAAAGAAAAGAAAAGAAAAACTAGACAATATTATAAACCAGTTACGAAAACATTTACAAATAAGAAAATACAGACTTAAAGCTAAACACCTATAAAAAAATCTTGTAAGGTGCGTGTTTCCCATGACCAAATTCTTTGTTACCGGATACTCAATCGCAATAAAGACTATTAGCTTCTTTGTCTAACTTAAAAACTCTGTAATAACTGTCCATTATTATATCAAATACGTCTCTACTTCAATCTATTTTCCTCCCTGATGAGAACCAAGTAAAGAACCATAATCTCTAATCTTACTAATGTGATGTTCTCTAGACCAAGGTTTTTTACAAGTTAGACCTTGAATAGTATTAATTCTCTACTTCAATATCTTCGTAGTCTGTTTCATATTCAGACTCCTTAGGAATCCTGAACTAATCTTCATGTCATTACCCATAATAGTATTATGAGTGACCAATTTTTTTTTTTAGCTCATTGATGTGTTGTCTTTTTAAAATTCTACGCTTGAATTGTTATAGTCTATTTTTGTATGACCAAAAACCTGTAAGTAGAAGAGAACTAAAATTCAACAATATTTCAATTCTGAAAGTCAATATTATTTGAAGTTGTAGTTTCTTTGAACTCTAGTACTTATTTGTTAGAGATTATAAATAAGAATCCTCACCCTTTAAGAAAATGGTAGGTCTTTAACTCTATTTGACATTTAGGTGTGTTGTCTAGTGTTCCTAACAAGTACACCATATAACTTAATCCATCTTTATTACAAAACTTGATAATAATTATCTCTTATTTCTGAAACTTGATAACAACTTTGATCCCCCTTAATTGTTGTCGTCTTAAAGTAGTTCCTGTAGAATAAACTTGCAACAAGCTTGCTTTTTTGCTGGCTTGATATTTGGATCTGACTCGGTCCATAACTAGGCATGAGTCAGATATCAGAAAATTTGTTTTTTAGTTTTTGTTAAATCTGACTTGCTTCCCGATTCAAATCAACTCCTTGACTTAGACCCGTTTTAGTCAGGAAACAAAATGCCACTGACTCATGGGACCAAACCACTGACTTGTATATTTATGAGTCAGTTAAGCCAGGTCTGACTTAAAAAAAAAGTACATGGAGCCAGGACCATATGAGTTAGTAAATTTCAGTTAGATTCAGAAGGTCCAGAGAAAAAAAAACGATGTTAGACTTCTGCTTTAGCACCAGCGGTAGTACCTTGAAATTTGCACTAGTATGGTTTTACCACTACTCAACGACGGAAACACGGGAAGCTAGGAGCCCACCCCAAAATTTTTGGAAATTATTTTGAGCCCTTATAGTTACCATAAAAGTTATATTTAGCACACCTATGAATCTAGATTAGCCTATTATACATGGTATGCGTTTTTTTGTTCTCGCTTACTTATATTAAGCGTGGAAACTAGTTCACATTATTTTGATAGGACGTTGTAACTTTATGAAATGACAAATTTAGTTTAAGATTATCTCTAAATTACCTTTCTTTCGTTTTGATAATTGTTGAAAAGAAGTTCAAACATGTTAATCAGTTTAACTATAATGTAAGGACAATGCTAGATATATGAGTCAACTGTATTTTTCAAGCGTGATGATGTTAGAAATTCCAAGATTTTGAACTTAAAGTATTGTTTTATGCAAAACTTTCGTCATTGAAATTTTCCATACTAAAATAAATGTCCTTCTCTGTTCCTGCTTTCCTTACTTACTTTTATGGCTTTACAACACCTATCTTCATCACAATTAAGTATTCGTAGAATTTTCTTTTTATTAGCCCACCCATATATAGATTCCTGGTTTCGGTCGCTGCTATTACTTCATATGTTAGATACATTAACACATGGTTGTTCTCTCACACTAAATCAAGACTTGCAATATGTTCTCTAAGTAGTAATTTTGTGATTTTTTCTCATGACGACTAATAACATACCAGTTTATTGAGAAGAGTACCAAATTCCATATGAGATAGTTAAAAACATCTTTTACATTATACCAATATATTGTTTTTTCTCGGGTGGTTTTACCACACAACTCAAATAACAACAAATTGAGCACATACTAACTTTTCCGGAAAACTATCATGGTTCACTGAGTCGGTTGACTCACCACACCTATTGGGCAGCCCCTTCCGATCTTTTTACTACTTTCTAGCCTTAAAATGGATAAGGGCACTCCCTCTCGGGCAACCCCATTACATAGCTTATTTTCTTCTTCTCCTCCAAGAGAGTTGCAATTTTAGGGCAAGAAAAGGAAAAAAATTGAGCTGATGTTGATTTCTCTCATCACCCCACACTTGATTCTTGATTCGAAATTGTCATTGTAGAGGAGAATAGAAATGGCGAATCATGGCAGAAGAATTGCTGAAGCTGTTTTTCAAACAAGAGTGGTAAGATCATCTTCTCTCTCACAAATCATCTCCTCCTCATCATCATCTACTGTTAAACCCAATCTTCTTAATAACATCATTACTAGGTCGATTCACTCTTCGTCATCATCATCATCTGTGAATCCAATTTCTAAATTGCCTTTCCATGAACACATATTCAATAGAAACCCATTATCATCCAAATTGCCTTCAACTAAAACAATCTTGTCTGAAATGTTCCTTAAAAAACATTCTACTCAACAATTAGGGTTTCATCATAGAAAGCTGGTTAATAATAATGGGGCTGGGGTTCCATTAGGTTTGGGTAATAACACTAGGAGGTTCTTTTCTATCAAATCTGGTGGTAATAGTGTTAATAAGGTCAATCTCACCAAGTCATTAGCTGGTAAGCCAATGAATTTGTTAAAGTCTACGATTGTGAGTTCTCGAGAAGCGGTTGGTCTTCATGTTGAGGCATTCTGGAGAAGGAATTATCTCTCTATACTTGGTGCTGGTGCTTTTGGACTTTGCCTTATTCTCTGGAGAGTTATGTTTGGGATTGCAGATACTTTTATTGGTTTCTCTGAAGGAATGGCCAAGTATGGATTTCTTGCTCTTTCCTCTGCCATGGTTGCTTTCCTTGTGAGTAATTCTTCCTCCATTACTCTTATTATTGCTAATTCACTCTTGCTGTTGTTGCCTTTAGTTGTGGAGAATGCTTATAATTGCCTTTAGTTGTGGGAACGCTTATAATTTGCTTGAATTTAGAGTGCAAGATGCTTGTAGCTTTAAGGGTGGATTGCAAAATGGAGAATTCTGTAGAGTTAGGAAGATATAAATGTTGTGGAAGTGAGACAAATACATGAATGACATTTGGTAAATAGGTTCACAACATCATATGATCAATCTGCGTTCTTAATTCACCGGCATTCTTATATCTGGGAGACCCTGTAATAAGCCTCCCTACTTTTAGATTGCTGCCAAGGAATACGTTCACTTGATAATAATGCTTGGTATTTTCCTATTTGAAGTGAAAAGAGGTGACCCAAAATATTGCGTTGGACAATTAGCTCATAGTATCCCCTCTTTGTTGCAACGACCTTATTGAGCTGCTGCATAGATCTTAATGTTGATCTGCTTGCTAGTTCTATTGTTTGTACCATAAGAAGATGATCCTACTGTTTAAAATGCTTTTTGATGCGTGCCTTTTTGATCCCCGTAAGGTCAATTTCTGCCTTAGTACTTACACCTCTTGGGCTTGGTTTTCAAACCACTCCTCGGGCTTAGTGCCTTTTTGATCCCCGTAAGGTCAATTTCTGTAGAGTGTAGATATATATGCTGTGTAAATACAAGTGTCAAGTGTGAAGAGAAGATTACAAAAAGGGGAGGAGCGGAGGTTACTACTGTTTTAAGAGAAGTCAAAATACTGAAACTAGTTGGTTTGATTTAGGGCAATAGATTAGTATGTTCAAGTGAGGCTAATTGATGACTTGTTAATTTCATATACTTCGTAGAGTATTGATAGTTGGCTTCGTTTTTTTAGCATTTTGTGTAAGCAATGCGAGGCAATGCCTTGAGGCTGTATTGAGGCAATGCCTCGCCTTTCCCACAAGAAACGCCTCTCCTCTGCCGTTTTTCAAGACCTTGGATGATCCGATGGTTAAAACTTAGAATATGTAATTCACCTCTTCATGGTTGATGCAAAAGAAAGAGTAAATGATATGAATTTCAGTCCTCTGTATTTGTATTTACCCAATTTACCGTAAATTATTGAACCAGTTACTTCCTCCTTCCAGGGTGTTGCTTTATCTCGTCTTGCTTGTAAACCTTGTGCTGGTAGGTTGAATCTGGTGTTGTGATTCATACTGTAGTGTCAACTAGTATACAAAAATCTAGAGAATCGGAACCTAACAGTCTGAACAAATCCTACTCGAGTATACTGGCACCATCCTGAGTTGTAACTCAGAATTTTGATGAATTAATAGTGTTGCAGAATAAGAGGTCGTTTTATCAATAGGAGAGTAGAATTATGATGACTGACCTGAACTAAAGTACATGTTAACGTGCTAACCGTAGCATATATCCAAACCCAAAGGCATAACTAGGTACACTCGGCTGGGTTCGAAGACATAAAATGATGATTTGTGGCAATTGCTTCTTTCACAGTTTCTCATATTTTTGACGTAATTCCGAGTATGCTTCTTTCCTTGTAAGCAATTGTTGTGATATCTTTGTAGAATGATTTATTCTTTTCTGTTGATTATAGGGTCTGTATGTGCGTTCAAGATTCACCATAAATCCTGATGTGGTATATAGGATAGCAATGAGGAAGCTGAACACATCTGCAGGAATCCTTGAGGTCATGGGTGCCCCATTGTCAGGCACTGATGTGAGAGCGTATGTGATGTCATCAGGTGGGCTTAGGTTGAAGAGCTTCAAGCCTAAGATTGGAGGCAAGAGGTGTTTCCTCATTTTCCCTATACGAGGCTCGGAAAGAAAGGGCCTCGTAAGTGTTGAAGTCAAGAAGAAAAATGGCCAGGTTTGTGCTGTTCCCCTTCTCTACTTAGTTATCGACGAACGAATCTCTTTATATACATATACCGCATAACAGGCTCAGAAACGAACCTTCCCACAGTTTGTTAAGTAAGGTACTAGTTGAGGATCAGATTCTCAAAATGCGAAAATGCTAAGCATCCCCCAAAGTTGTCCCCCGTTACGTGTCATTGAAGTAGTGGTTCATGCCACACAAATGTGACCCCCTGCTAATCTCAAAAGGTGGGGATCAAGGGGCTAGAATGTGCCACCTATTGGGGGACGATGTTGGGGGATACGTAGCACTGTCGCTCAAAATGTGACAAGTACAGAGAGATAGTTACTTTAGGTGTGGTCAGCTAAAAGAATAATTAAGGATCTGTGTCAGAATGTATTAATGTTTGTTTATTTATAGTGTTATATCACAAGTGGGGAAATCGGGGCGAAATGAATGTTACACAACAATACGTAGCCAGAGAGATGGATAGTAGTATAGTAACCTAAAAGTAGTATTATAAAGAGTCTATCTTTTCGGCTACTATGCTACTACTAATTTTCAGCTATTATACTACTATGTATCTATCTATTTAGAAGTCATCTCTGTTGTCTTCCTCATCCTGTGTTGTCAGTCCTGTCAATTTAATCCCTGTGCTGTAAGTGCTGACATTGATGACAATGGCCCATACCTCATAACAGGGGAAGAGGGTTAGGATAATCTTTGGTTCCAATGTTAGAGAGCTGAAAGGGTGTTGTTCTCATTGTGAAATGTGCAGTACGACATGAAGCTACTAGCGGTTGACGTTCCCATGAGCACAGGGCCTGATCAGCGTTTTTTCCTGATTGGTGATGAAGAAGAGTACAAGGTAGGGGGTGGTTTGATATCTGAACTTAGAGATCCGATAGTGAAAGCTATGGCAGCCACTAAAGAGTTTGAGGAACTTGATGAGAAGGAAGAGGATGAGGAGCGAAAACTGGAGGAAGCAGAGAGGAAACTGGAGGAGGCAGAGAGAAAAAACCGTGAGGAGATTGAGCAATTGGAGAAAAGGTAGAGTAAGTAGAGTTTATACATACTGTTTTGTTGTGTCTTGTTACTTGTTTGTGTATGTTCCCCATCTATCTGTTCCTTCCTGGGGGGGCTCTTTTTCATTTGACACTTGCAGCAAAAATACACCCAAGGGTATTTCTGTTTTTTTGAAAGTGGTAGTGATGATGGAAGATACCAAACAAACACACGTCGCTTCTGCTTCTTGGTGAGATATTATGAAACAGGTTTTGGCAGTTTCTTTGGTTCCAATTGAATAAAACAGCAGGCTACATACATGTTCCTAGGAAATGTTTTTAGACACCCGAATAATAATCTTAATAGCTTTATGAATGTGTTTGTTAGTATGTTATTATTCCTTGCTCATTTGTTTTGTTTTTGTTTTTCTTTCTTATACTCCACTAGTCCACTTGAAGTAGGAAATGTATCCCCAATAAATACCGAGGAGTGCTTTGTTATTAAGCTGGTTTGCTTATTTGAAAGCAAAGCTTCCCCGAGTTTGTTTGTTAAGTAGGGAGTTGTAATTGAGATGGATCCTTTGTGCGCTGGAAATCTTTGTAGTAGAGTAGTATAATACAAACAAGTAGCTAAAGGACCAGATCCTGAAAATGTGACAGTAGAGTAGTACTAGTACTCTTTAGATTTAGCTTTAGGTAGCATGTGTGGTGAGGTAAAGCGAAAGAATAGAATAGAATAATTAGGGATCTGTGTTACTCAGAATGTGTAAATGTCTGTTTATTAGTTAATGAATAGTATTATAGTGACAAAGTGGGGGAGTGGTGGGTGAAATGAAATGAATGTTCCACAGCAATGCCTAGATATTCCTGGTCCTAGCTAGAGGGAGATGGATGGATGGACTGGAGTGTTAATCCTCTGACAGACTTATTAGTAAACTGTAGGCCACCAAGCCAAGCCAAGCCAAGCAGCAAGAGAGTCAAAGTTACAGGGTCCAGGAGTAGTAATGAAGGAAAGTTATCTCTTCTTCCTGTTGACTATGTCAGTCAATCCCTGTGAAGTGTAAATGTTGATGGGGATTAAAAATGGTCCGTGCTATCCTCCTCCTATGAGAAAGTCCATGCCATACCATGAGACTTGTTATTTTTTTAATTATTATTATTGTTGGATGGATCTATCATGAGCTCAACATCGTGAAATCAAAAGAAATAGAAATGAAAAAGAAAACCAACGGACGGACAATGAATTAAAAAGAGGTTGAAACACCAAACGGACCCTACCCCTCCGGCCCAACAACTCATCATCACAACCTTTCTAGTTATTACCTGCCTATCCTTCTTTCCTTCTTCTCTTTCACCGTAGTCTAGTGTAGATTTCTTTCTGAGTAGGTAGTTAGTTGTCCTCCAGCCTTGATTGATAATTGATTATTACTGGTAGTAGTAGAATTCATTTAATATTTGGTTTGGGTAATTAAAGTGAAGCGTTTCCAAAAGTGAATTTAATAACATCACCACATAAAGAAGATTTATTAATTAATTAATTAATTAACAACAACCAGAAAGAAGAGAAGCTCTCTCTCTCTCTCTTTCTTCCTGGACCTGCTGAATTCTACTACTAGTATTGTGGAAGAAGAAGAAGAAAATATCAAACTCAATTTTTCAACTCTCTCTATCCCCGTGGTTATACTACTACATTGTCTGTCCAATTCTTCTTCTTCTTCTTCTTCTTCTTCTTCTTCTTCTTCTTCTTCTTCTTCTTCTTCTTCTTCTTCTTCTTTCCATGACTCAGTCTATGCTTGTTAAATAATTAGTCAAATGGTATGGCGGAGGATAATTCATCATCAATTTGGTGAATTCTGATTACCATTTTCATTACCAGTTCAACATGAATAATCAGAGGAGGGTAGGGATCTCCTCTCCTCCTTCTTCTAATTCAAGAGGATCAGGAGGATTACAACAAGGACGTACTAGTAATCCTATTACAGATGAGAATTTGGATCTCTTCTCTAGGAATCGACGGATCTTCAATTCCTATTCTTCTCATGAATCTGATTCCTCAACCTCAGAAGCAGCTGGTACTATACTTCTTTCTTCTTCTTTTTTAAATTATTATTATTCATTTTCAGCTAACCAACTAACTACCAGTACAGCAACCAATTTTTTATTTGTTGATTCTAGAGAGACAGAGGGATCTCACCCACAGATTCAATCAGTTTTTTTTTTTTTATTATTGTCTACATTCAACTGTTTAATTACTCATGATCATGCAATTTGCAGCAGCAGCAGTTTCAATGAAATTGGGAAGACTTTCAGTTGCTTCTGTCAAATTATCTCGCTCTGGAATCGACGATCTTTTCAACAACAACAATAACAATAACCATGATGATGGCGAAGTAGGAAAACACGATTATGATTGGTAATTTAATTTAAGAATCCTCCTCTTTTTCATTACAAAATCTGTGGCATGCAATAGTCTTTCCTGAATGTAGAGATCTAATTGGTATCATAGAGATTAGCTGCTCAACTTGTACTAGTGAGTTACAGACAGAGTATCCCCATTTCCTTCAATTGTGGAGTGGTCCCATTGTCATTTGTTTGATTTTGATTCTAATGATTCTCCAATTCCAAATGTACAATGCTTTCCGATTACGGTTTTCATTTCCTATGTTGAGCAAGACCATGTACTATTTCTCACTGGATAAAATGCTTATGTGGCTGGTAATCATTTACTTCGGGACTTGCTGTTGGTGATGCTAAATGATTCTTTTTGTTACTAATTTCTTAATAGGCTTCTCACTCCTCCGGAGACTCCTCTTGTTTCTTCTGCGGATGCCAATGAGCCTCGATCAGCTGCAGCAGGTCCCAGAAGAACTGCATCAGTCAGATCAGCCTCTACCACCAAGGCTTCAAGGGTACTTTTTTCTTTCTCTTCTTTTACTCAATCTTTGCCATGCCCGTGTCAATGCTATTTGTCTGCATTTCCCTCCCAATTGGAACACCTTTTAAAGTATCTCTGCATAATATTAGTCAACCTTGCAACCTCTGGTTTCTGGTTATGGTCTTAACCAACACTATCCCCAATTTTCTTTTGTTTCAGCTTTCAGTGGCACAACCAGAGAACAACTCACGACAAACTAGAAGTAGTTCAGTCACTCGCTCATCAATCTCTACAACAAATTACACATCTTTTTCCGCCAATAAATCCTCTGCTTCGATCCTCAATACCAGCTCGCAGTCAGTCACGTCTATCTCTAGACCATCCACCCCAGGTTCTCGTTCATCCTTGCCACCACCTTCCGCAAGACCTTCCCCACCGACATCTAGACCATCCACACCAGGTGCCCGTTCTTCAAGACCATCCACCCCTTCTAGGTCCAGAACAATCACAACGACCACTCCCGTTGCAAAACCACAAACCCCACAAAATTCAAGACCCTCAACTCCAACTTCAACAACGCAAATCTCTACAAATACAAATCCTTCAACAGCTCGGTCAAATTCCCGCCCTTCAACTCCCACTCGTCGGAATGCAGCACCAGGTCCGCCACAAGTTAGAGGTCGTTCAGCCTCTGTAGGACCACCACTAACTAATAACCGGAGTTCGTCAGTGGCATCTCGTGGAGGCTCACCTGCACCAGTGGCATCTCGTGGAAGCTCACCTGCACCACGCACCCGAACCATGCATCAACCCATTGTACCACCCGATTTCCCTCTTGACACTCCACCAAACCTACGCACAACAATGCCAGACCGTCCGGTTTCTGCTGGTAGGTCCAGACCAGGTACTGGTCTTGCTGCTAGTAGAAAGGTGGAAGCATCAGGACCGGTGAATCCGAATCCGCTACGGAGGCAATCGGCGTCACCCGTAACCACAAGAGGAAGACTTTCAGAACCTTCCACAAGAGGAAGATCCCAAGTGAATGTGAATGCAATGGATAATCAGAAGGTGTCACCAAGCTCGGATGCAGGTACTCGAAGGCCTTTGAAACCTGCAACTTCTACAGATAGTACTGGATTTGGAAGGACAATCTCAAAGAAATCAATTGATATGGCACTCAGACATATGGTACGCACACTTCCTTCAACACATTGTCAATACCATTTTTTATTTTTCCGCTTTCTTTTTGATTCTCTTTCCTTATTTCTGCAATGTTATAGGATATTCGCACTGGTTCAACAGGGGGCGGTCGCAGTCTCTCTGGCATATCTGTTTTTCCTCAGAGTGTGCGGCCTGGCATGGCTAAAGGTGGAGTTGGTCTCCAACGCGGTACTCGTGTATTAGATTCTTATCCTCCACGTTCCACTAACAACAACAATGTTAGAACACCTGGACATTCTAATGCACCATCCATGTCAGACAATGGGAGTGTATCCTGCCTTGACATGTCTCAGGATGGTGAAACAGAAGAAATCGCCAGTCGCTTTACTGGAAAACTCAGTGAGCCTGACGTTTACGACAGCTCTAGATATGACATGCTTCTGTTGAAAGAAGACCTTACGAACACAAATTGGCTTCAAACCATGGATGATAAATCGGATTTATTTGATCATCAACCTTTCGAACCTCTTCCAGAACCATTCGACCCTTTATAGATTTTATTTTCCTCCAGATACCTCTGTTTATGTTTTCTTCTGCATCTCTTACATTTTTTTTTTCTTTCTTTCTGGGTCTTTTCTCATTTTTTCTTGGTGTGAGAAGAATTTCTTATTCGTCCCTTTCAAAAATATGAGTCTCAAGATTGTTCTATTTCCTTGGGGAGTGTAAGTACTAATTGTGTACTCTAACAGTGAAAAGTAAAACCATAATAAAAAAAAAATGATCTGATAATGAATTTCTGGCTTCATTTTCTCAAAATCTTTTGTTCCAGCCTCCATCAGACTCTATATGAATGAACAATGTTTAGAATGGAGCTTCTACAATCGAAGACGACGGTGACCTGTCATGTGCCTTCTCAGTGTGGGATGCCTTAGAATGTTTACTGGGTGCCTTCTTAAATAGTTAGTCTGCCTAAATAACTATCTCTTTCAGTCGGTCATTGGCTAGTGTCGGCCCCAATGACCGTGGGACAGATGTATAGTCCGTATTCATCACTAGCTTAGGGTTTCTCTTTCCTTCTGTTGCATTTAAGTCGTAAGAACATCCCATTTTGGGGATGAGATGTTTTTAATGAAGTGTTAGTGGCTGCTACGACATAAGTTACTTGAATTTCCGTCCAATTTCTGATCAGTTCCATCTTGAATTGTACTAACACAGTACAATTGCCATTAGAGTCGTTCTTTCCTTTCTTCAATCATGGTGGTTCCTACTTGCAAATAATTATAAGATACCAACACAGACAACAATCTGAGCTCGATTCATTATACTTGAAGGTAAACAATCTCGCTCTACAAATTACGTCGACGTCTTACAGTCACTTAGGGGGGAAATAGAGAAGGGTTTTCAAGCTCAATTGGAGAATTTTTTTTCTACTAGAGATCTCAACAATAAAGATGCACATGAGGCTCAAGGGTCTAATTCAGGCTTCGCTAATCACATGGGTGAACCTCAATTTACTATGACTTCTGGTGGACGAGATATTATGCCGCAACTACGTATGCCAAAGATGGATTTCCCTCGTTTTGACGGTGATAATCCAAAGAGCTGGTTACAGAAATGTGAGTATTATTTTCAGATGAACAATGTTCAGGACATAAAACCAGGATGGCAGCTATACATCTTGATGGGAAAGCATCTAAATGGTATGACAGTTTTTGCCTCAATCAAAATCATATTCTTGGAAGTACTTTTGTGATAATGTTTGTGATTTCGTTAAGAACCTTACACATGATAATATTGTGGGTTATTCAATAAGTTGGCTCAACTGACTACTGTTGATGCTTATTTGAAGAATTTGAGTATTTGAAAGCCTTGTTGTTGAGTGTTCATCCACATTTTCCTGAGACATACTTCATTGCTAGTTTTATTGGTGGATTGAAAGAAGAACTCCGAAGCTCGGTGCCTATGTTTGAACCTAAAACATTGTTACATGCTTTTTCCCTTGCTAGAATGCAAGAACAAACTCACAACCTACAATAGAGGGTAACCAAACCACTCAAAAAAAATTCCCTACCAATTTTTCTGCCACCAGGCCCTTTCATTCCACTATATTCACTCCAAAGCCTAATGTTGTTTCTTCTACTTCACTTGCTCCATAATCATCTCCCAAAATTAATACACCCATACCACTAAAAAGGCTTACACCTGAGAAAGTACATGCCAGAAAAGCTAAGGACCTCTTCTTTAATTGTGATGACTTTTACAGAAGGGGACACATCTGCAAGAAGCAATATAAAATTTGCTACCCTTCTCAATAAACAAGTACCCTATTAACAGTCTCGAGAAAAGATTCGTAAAGTTACTACTTAGCAAATATATGAGACTTACTATACTTACTACAAGCCTTGACTCAGAAGGAGAGAATAACAATGTTGTATCTACATACGAAGTAATGGCAACGACGAAACCAAAAATCTACATATGGGTGGGCTAATAAAAGGAAATTCTACAAATACTTAATTGTGATAAAGATAGGTTTTATAAAGCCATATAAGTAAGTATGGAACATGAACGGATATTTATTTTAGTAGGGAAAATTTCAATGGCGAAAGTTTTGTATAAGGCGATACTTTAAGCGTCCGCATGCTGCTTCAAAATCTTGGTACTTTTAACACTATCACAATTAAAAAATACAATTGACTCATGTATCTAGCATTATCCTTACATTATAGTTAAATTGATTAACATGTCAGAACTACTACAAGAATTGAAAGGAAGGTAATTTAAAAATAATCTAAAACTAAATTTTTATTTTCAAAAATTTACGACGTCCTATCACAATAATGTGAACTAGTTTCCACGCCTAAAATAAGCAAGCAAGAAAGAAAAAAAATGCATACCGTGTATTTTTTTTTTGACGAGAAAGAAAAAAATTTATTAAAAAGGAATCATAGTCACCAGAGAAGTGACTACATTCAAAAGTTACATGGATTTTTCAAATACCGCATTACAAATAACAGTGGATAAGGAAAAATCAGTAAAAATGTATGTATTTCTTGTCCAATTGAATAACGGAGTTAATCTAATCATAGGTGGACTAAATATAATTTTTATAGTAATTGTAAGGGCTTAAAATAATTTTCAAAATGGATGGGCTCCTAGCCTCCCCTGCTTCCGTGGTTGAGAAGTGGTAAAACTATACTAGTGCGAAATACGAGGTACTACTGATGCTAAAGCGGAAGTTTAACATCATGTTTGTTTTTTCTCTAGACCGTCTAGATTTGACTGAAATCACTTGACTCATATGAATCTGACTTCATGTATTTATTTTTTAAGTCAGACCTGACTCAAAAATATACAAGTTAGTGGCTTGGTCCCATGAGTCGGGGCATTTTGTTCCCTGACTCAAACAGGTCTTTGTCAGGAATTTCTAATCATAACAAGATTTGATCTGAATCAGGTAGCGAACCAGATCTAAAAAAGCCCAGAAAACGAACGATTTGACATCTGACTCGTGTCGAGGCACTAATCGAGTCAGATCCAGATATCGAGTCAGCAAAATAAGTATTAATATTTGCTAGTAGTATATTAATTTGTTAATATACAAGTATTACGTAATAGAGTTCAAAAATAATGACAACCTTCGGATAATATATATCATCTATATTGTTCCTTTATTATGGCATTAACAAATTTTTATTTATAAACATGTATCTCATATATTAAAAACACAATGCCTATAGTATGTATTTACTTTTATATTGTATAATATGATTCTTTCTTCTTCCTTTGCATATGATTTTTTTTTGTGAGTTTAAACATTATAATGTCCAAGAAAAAAACAACAATAATTATAGTTCATTATAAAGTCCAAGAAAAAAACAACAATAATTATAGTTCAGAGAAGTTTGAGTTTATAGAAAACGAGAATATTTTTCTGTACTTGCAATATTGTACGAAATTGAAGTATTATCTGAGGTTGTAAACTCGTTAAGTTTCTTAAGCTTGAAGGTGTTCAAATAATATTTCTATTAATCTTTCGTAGACTCATTACCTACAAGTGCAGAACATAAATAATCATGTGCTCAACAAACACACAATGGAAAGAAACACCATAGTTTTCCAGTATTACATACGTTGAAATAGAACGAAATACCTTTAGCCGGACCGGTGTATCCTCCTAACCGAGCATGCTTTTCTTTAACAAAATTGTACTTGTCAGAGAACCGTATGTATTTGGAAATCCAATTCTGATATTCAAAGTATTGATTCGAATCAATAAAGAAATCAGATAAAGTACTGACTTAATTAGTTGAGCGCATCGTAGATGTTCCTAAAAACCTTGATGTAATTTCCACTTTAGTTTTCAACAAGACATTTAAACATCTTAAAAATACCAAACACATCAGATTTTTGTCACATGAAGTACACCCAAGTCATTCGACTAAAATCATCAATGAATAAAGTGAATATATTACCTCCATGAGTTGGTATCTTCATTGGTCCACATACATCGGTATGTATACCAAACCAAGAATTTATTTTTCTCTCCATGCTACACTTTGTGAAAATTGTTGGCGATATTTCTTCCCAAGTGCGCAACCCTCACATACTTCTTCATTATGGTCGATATGATATTGAAGCTCTTACACCGTGTTCTTGTTGGAAACTACATTGAGACTATTGAAATTCAAGTGTCCAAGTAGTTTGTGCCATAACCATGTTTCATCAACAATTTACATCTTCATTGCAATATTGGTTTCCTTTTGAAACACAATTTTAAATCTTCTATTATTCTCTATCTTTATAGTTTTTATTACTTCTCTCTTGTTCGTGTGTTTCTTGTCATAAGTTGTGCAATATCCATCTTCAAAGTGGATATCGTATCCAAGCTCCACAAGTTGCCCAACAATAAGCAAATTTTGTTCCAAAAAACACTTCTAATGTATTTTGCTCCATTATAGTTTGCACCAAACTTGTACCTCTTCCATTTGCTTGAACCATGTTTTCATTCCCCATATTCACTAGAGAATTTGCGGATGTATCCATATCAAGAAACAAGATATTCTCCCTGAATATATGAGTTGTACAGTCACTCTCTACAAACCACACTTCTCTTTTGGAAGTTACCATGATACTTTGACAAGAATAAAACAAGTTATGTTCATCTTCTTTCTCTTCGGATCTACCAGCTTGTTATTCATCTTTATATTTATAATCCTTCTCCAAATGTCCATATTTCTTGCAATTGTAACATTGGTGTTTTTCTTTTGTTCCAACAATTCTTCTCCAAATGATAATTCTTCTTGCAAAAATTTCATCTTGGTACTTGTGAAGAATCAATCTTTTTGTATTTGTTGGAGCTTTATCCTCATTTGTTCCATTTTCATTTTCCTTTGTAACTTGTAGATGCATCACCCCTAAACACTTTCAATCGATTTATTCGAGTGTCTTGACGCTCTTTGTTCATACACCTTCAAAAAGGCCCATAGTTCTTGTGACTTCAATGTTGAAAAATTATTTTTCTCCTCCAAAACCGCCCTATGGGTTCAATTTTTCTTCCAAAAAAATCAAAATATTCTCACAAATTCTTGTTTCTTCAATCTTCTCACCACACATCATCATTTGATTAACAATTTCAACAACTCCAGAATAAAACTCATTTAAATTTTCATCATCTTTCATTTTAAAAATTTTAAAACCTCTTTTATAAGAATGTAATTTTAATTTTCTTACCTTCTTATTTCTTACATACTCTTGTTGAAGAAGATCCCAAGCTTCTTTAGCTTTAGATGAATGAATTACTCTCGGTAGAATAGTGTCTCCAACTCCTTGTTGAATTTTCATGGATGCTTTATCATTCTTCTTCCTATTCTCCTTGAGTAAATCCTTTTGGGTTGTGTTAGATTTAATGTATCTTCAATTTCTTCAAACCTATTTTGAACAATCTCCCATACATCTTGAGACATGAACAAGGTCTTCATTTTGATGGCCTAAAAATCATAGTTCTCTCCATGAAAAAGTGGTATTGATGGTTGTTGAATATATATATTTCAGTTGCTATTACTTTTCATTGATTTGATTAATTTGAAGGTAATTGAAAAAAATGGTTTTTTTATTTTCTGGATCTAGAATTAAAAACTTCTTCTTTTTTCTTACAACCAAGACATGATTCAATTGATCTTGGCTCTGATATCAATTGTTGGATAACTGGGTGAATAGAATTAACGATTAAAACTAATTTTGATAATAAAAAAGTGGGAAACTCTTAGTTTCTTCTCACTCTCTTTTTCTTTCCTTATAAATTTATTTCTCATTACATTTTTCTTTCCTTATATTTGGTCGATAAAGGACCTCACAGAAAAAAACTAGTGGACTTCTCTTGTCCGCTCATCAATTGAGTCAACTAGACACTTAATTATACTAACAAATGAGTTACACTCCTATTACATTCATTTAAAATAAATTTACATTAACTAACAAGTTTGATCATTGAGAACGTTAAATAACCAATCTCAGCTCATGAATGATCTAGCATCTTTGACTCTAACAAACAAAAATGTTAGGAAGCAATTTTAATGCATCCACGATTATGCAAGATTTTTTCGCACTCAGGAAATGAAAATATGAATGTAAGCTACATTTTTCTGAATAAATGATGAAATATGTTACCTTTATTACAAAACGTTGCAGATTAATATATAACTTTTCGTGTTGCTCAAACTTATTGGTGATAATATTTAATATTATATTGTTTCCTAAATGTAAAAAAAAATTCTTTTATATATAAATATTTTCCAGTAGTATATGAAAATAGAGTTGGAAAATCATGACAACACTCAGATAATATATTCATATCATCTGTGTATATATTATCGGAATTAACAAAATTTTAATTATAAACATGTGTCCCATGTATTGAAAATGCAAAGCCTATAATATGAATTTGTTTTCTTTCACTATATGAATATTTACAAATTAACATCTTTTTTACATATTTTAACCATATAATATGATTTTTTTTTTCAAATGATTTTTTTTTACGAGTTTAAGCATTTGTAAAGAGAAATCACTAACTAATGCAAATTTTTTTTCCGGTAGTATAAAAATATGTTATATATATTTCTGCCATGTTATAGGATATTTGCACCGGTTCTACAGGAGGCGGTCGCAGTCTCTCAGGCATATCTGTTTTTCCATAGAGTGTACGACCTGACATGGCTAAAGGTGGAGTCAGACTCCAGCGCGGTGCTCGCATATTAGATTCTTATCCTTCATGTTCCACTAGCAGCAACAATGTTAGAAAACCTGCCTATTCTAGCGCACCATCCATGTCAGACAATGAGAGTGTATCCTTCCTTGATATGTCTCAGGTTGGCAAAACAGAAGAAATGTGTAACACCCCGTGTTTTTAGCATGACGCATGCTAAAAGATGCTCCATTTGCTTGTGATGAATCTTCATCCAAAGCTTCTGTTGCGTTGGAAAAGGAAGATTGGCCCTTGGGCAATGCGTTGACAATGTAAAACCAACATGGCTGCACATCGGGTTGGCAACGGACAACCAACATGGATGGACATCGGTTTGGCAGCGGACAACCAACATGGTCGGGTACATGGCGACGACCATGAATAGTAAAAGTGGGGAGTTGATGAATGATTTTTCCTCCCCTAATCAAAGTTGTAAAAATGTTAAGTTAACATATATACGGAGGGGTACTTGGTTGAAGGTGCATATACGGACCATGCACCAAGTGAGATAGCCTTAGAGATGTACAACCATCACGGATGGACATTGGAGTGGCCTATGGGACAAAGACGGAAGTACAACCATCACGGCCCTTCACGGGACATGGTTCAGTAAATGTTCATCCGTCATGGCCGGACATTGAAACTGGCCTGTGAGCCAGAACTGAATGTATAACCATTACGGCCGTACATCGCAGTTGTCCAGAATGGTAAGGTGTAGCCATCATGGCCTGGGAAGATGATGAATGATTTCTGCTCCCCCAATTTGAGTTCTAAAAATATCAAATTAACATATATATGGAGGGGTAGTTGGTTGATGGTGCTTATGCGGACTATGCACCAAGTAAGCTTCATAGCTTAGCCGGAAGAGTATAAATGATTCCTAAGGCTCATTTATAGTTGTGTAGCCTCGCGAAGAGGGCATTTGATGTTTAGGAATCCTTATGCCATATTTCGGACAAAACTTGCATCATTTGGATGCATTTTTGACGGAACGGCCTATACGGACCAGGCAATTACCTTTATTGCTTGTCCACGGCCTCGCAAACGAGTTGGGTTAAGTTTCTGTCCCTTCTTTGATGAACTACGGTATGTGCTTGATCCCTTTAGAGTAGGGAAGGGTACGTAGGCATCCACAATGAGTTTCAGCATTGCCGGTCCAGCACTCTGTCGCCCATATCATCTAATTGTGAGATGATTGCGACATTCTGTCCCCTCATATCATCTAAGCTCGGTAGCTCGACGCAAGAGATGATTGTGGCCATACTTGATGAGGCTTAGTTGCATGCCAGCAAGTGGATGCTCATACTTCCTATCAAGCTACAAAGAGCAAGTGATAGCCTATCTGGAGGCTAAAAACCCGAGTGTCGTAATTTATCTCAAGAGGAATCCATTTTGATGGGAAACGACCCAAAGATAAAGACATGTGATCTATTGATCCACATGGTCACCAGAATTTAGCCAAATTCCATTGTTTAAGGCCTCAAAAGGCCGTTTTAGCTGTTTAAAGAAAGTCTTTATTTTCTAAATGAACCCTCTGCGGAACGAGGGTAAGTTGGAAAGGCGTGGAAGCTAATTTTGCCGCATCATGATCCACGAGCATGCTTGCAAGGAAAAATGGACGTGCATTTTCCTAGCCTCAAGGCCCGGATCGTAGCTTCATCATGGGGCGTCGGGGAAGTTACGGCCTACGGGGCAACGTGTCAAAGGCGTAATTTTCTGCTCCGTCACAGTTGGTATCATAGCAAGTTCCGAGAAAACACTAAGGACTATGCAGATTGGAATCGTCAAACGATTATTTTTACTTCAAAGGGAAATAAAGTTGTAGAGTAAACCAACTTTTGCGCGGAAAGAGTTTGTGACTGCAATGCCAGTTACTATGGGAATCGAGTTGAGCTTTTCAAGTACTGTGAGTTTGCCTGGACTAAGTGGCATCCCACGTACGATTGGATATCCGGAAGACCATATGGGACGGTGGGTAGACAATGGGACTGATCATCCCCACACATTGGCAACTGGCCAACGGTGTGCGTTGTCAGGCCTGGCTAGCATCCCACTTACGAGTGGAAACCTGGATGACCATCAGGGATGGTGGGCAACTGGATATTGATCCACACAATACTGTGCTAAAATCTTGTCATTTCAATGACATCAACCTTGTGAACTTTAGGGACTCCTGAGGGTGTAGTATGGGATGCATGCTTAGGATACCTTGTTGAGATATCCTCTTGGCACTGGCCAATTGAGATTCTTGGTATTGTTGTGGGCACTTTTGGATTCCTGGGAAGGTGGTATGGGACATTTTCTCATAAGGTCTAAATTGTTGTTCATGACAACTTGAAGAAACCCGTGATTTCTGAGCATCTGGTATGGGACTTTGCTCAGGAAATCCAAACTGAAGAGATTGTCCACAATAGTTTGGTTTTGAATTTCGAGGACGAAATTCTTTGAAGGGTGTGATAATGTAACACCCCTTGTTTTTAGCATTGCGCCTGCTAAAAGATGCGCCATTTGCTTGTGATGAAGCTTCATCCAAAGCTTCTGTTGCGTTGGAAAAGGAAGATTGGCCCTTGGCCAATGCGTTGACAATGTACAACCAACATGGCTGGACATCGGGTTGGCAGCGGACAACCAACATGGCTGGACATCGTATTGGCAGCGGACAGCCAACATGGATGGACATCGGGTTGGCAGGGGACACCAACATGGCTGGACATCGGGTTGGCAGCGGAAAGCCAACATGGCCGGGTACATGGCAACGACCATGAATAGTAAAAGTGGGGAATTGATGAATGATTTTTCCTCCCCTAATCAAAGTTGTATAAATGTTAAGTTAACATATATAGGGAGGGGTACTTGGATTAAGGTGCATATACGGACCATGCACCAAGTGAGATAGCCTTAGAGATGTACAACCATCACGGATGGACATTGGAGTGGCCTATGGGCCAAAGATGGAAGTACAACCATCACGGCCCTTCACGGTACATGGCTCAGTAAATGTTCAGCCGTCATGACCGGACATTGAAACTGGCCTGTGATCCAGAACTGAATGTACAACCATTACGGTCGTAGATCGCAGTTGGCCAGAATGGTAAGGTGCAACCATCATGGCCTGAGGAGTTGATGAATGATTTATGCTCCCCCAATTTGAGTTCTAAAAATGTCAAATTAACATATATAGGGAGGGGTAGTTGGTTGATGGTGCTTATGCGGACTATGCACAAAGTAAGCTTCATAGCTCAGCCGGAAGAGTATAAATGATTCCTAAGGCTCATTTATAGTTGTGTAGCCTCGCGAAGAGGGCATTTGATGCTTAGGCATCCTTATGCTATTGCGGACAAAATATGCATCATTTGGATGCATTTTTGACGGAACGGCCTATACGGACTAGGTCATTACCTTTATTGCTTGGCCACGACCTCACAAACGAGTTGGGTTAAGTTTCTGTCCCTTTTTTGATGAACTACGGTTTGTGCTTGATCACTTTAGAGTGGGGAAGGGTACGTAGGCAGCCACAATGAGTTGCAGCATTGCCGGTCCAGCACTCTGTCACCCATATCATCTAATTGTGAGATGATTGCTACATTCTGGCCCCTCATATCATCTAAGCTCGGTAGCTTGGAGAAAGAGATGATTGTGGCCATACTTGATGAGGCTTAGTCGTATGCCAGCAAGTGGATGCTCATACTTCCTATCAAGCTACAAAGATCAAGCTATAGCTTATCTGGAGGCTAAAAACCCGAATGTCGTAATTTAGCTCAAGAGGAGTCCAGTTTGACGGGAAACGACCAAAAGATCAAGACATGTGATCTATTGATCTACATGGTCACCAGAATTTAGCCAAATTCCATTGTTTAAGGCCTCAAAAGGTTGTTTTACGCGTTTAAAGAAAGTCTTTATTTTCTAAATGAACCCTCTGCGGAACGAGGGTAAGTTGGAAAGGTGTGGAAGCTAATTTTGCCGCATCATGCTCCACTAGCATGCTTGCAAGGGCAAATGGACGTGAATTTGCCTAGCCTTAAGGCCCGGATCGTAGCTTCATTATGGTGCGTCGGGGAAGTTACGGCCTACGGGGCAACACGCCAAAGGCGTAATTTTCCGGTCCGTCACAAAATCGCTAGTCGCTTTACTGGAAAACTTAGTGAACCTGATATCTACGATAACTCTAGATATGACATGCTTCTGCTGAAAGAAGACCTTAAGAACACAAACTGGCTTCAAACCATGGATGATAAATCGGATTCATTTGATCATCAACCTTTCGAACCTCTTCCAGAACCATTCGTCCCTTTATAGATTCTATTTTCTTCCAGATACCTCTGTTTATGTTTTCTTCTGTATCTCTTGCATCTTTTTTTTGCTTTCTTTCTGGATCTTTTCTCATTTTTTCTTGGTGCGGGGAAAAATTTCTTATTCGTCCCTTTCAAAAATATGAGTCTCAAGATTGTTCTTTTTCCTTGGGGAGTGTAAGCACTAATTGTGTACTCTAACAGTGAAAAGTAAAACCATAAAAAAAATGATCTGGTAATGAATTTCTGGCTTCATTTTATCAAAATCTTTTATTCCAGCCTCCATCAGACTCTATATGAATGAACAATGTTTAGAATGCAGCTTCTACCATCGAAGATGGCTGTGACCTGTTATGTGACTTCTCAATGTGGGCTGCCTTAGAATGTTTACTGGGTGCTTTCTTAAATTGTTAGTCTTCCTAAATAACTATCTCTTTCAGTTAGCTAGTGTCGGCCCCAATGAGCGTGGGACATATGTATGGTCCGTATTCAACACTAGCTTAGGGTTTCTCTTTCCTTCTGTTGCATTTAAGTTGTAAGAACATCCCATTTTGGGGATAAGATGTTTTTAATGAAGTGTTAGTGGCTTCTATGGAAGAGGTTACTTGAATTTCTGTCCAATTTCTGATCATTTCCATCTTGAATTATACTGGCACAGTACAATTGGCATCAGAGTCGTTCTTTCTTTTCTTCAATCATGGTGGTTCCTACTTGCAAAGAATTACAAGATACCAACAACAGACAACAATCTGAGCTCGATTCATTATACTTGAAGGTAAACAATCTCGCTATACAAATCACGTCGACGTCTACAAAAGAGGATTTACAGTCACTTAGGGGAGAAATAGAGAAGCCGTTTCAAGCTCAACTGGAGAATTTTTTTTCTACTAGAGATCTCAACAATAAAGATGCACATGAGGTAGACGCATTTATGTATCTATATTAGTCTCAATTCTCTGTATTGTTAGTACCCATTTTTGTACTTATTTTGGTATTTTATGTCTTTGTAGGTATTTTTGGAGAAATAAACATGCGCGGAGAAATTGGCTCGAAAAGTGGCATTTGGACCTCCGGAGAAAATTGCTAAAGACAACCCTCAAATGGATAAGGGGCATCCAGTTGATAAGGGGTAATCCACCGTTATTTGCACCCCACATCTACTATTTGCACCCCATGTCTAATAGCACCCCTACTCTGGTTAGGGGTAACCCATCTTCAATATTTAAAACATAAGTTTTGGCGGGAAATTATTACATGCTACTAGCAGATTTGGATTCAAGTTTTGGAGCTGTTGTGGAGAGATTAAACTACCGGTTTTGATTTCTTTAGGCCTGTTAATGCTAAACAGGGATACTATGGGCCTTTACTTCGACTAAATTGGAATTGGAAGCAAAAAATGGGAGGATTATATTCTCGGTGTTTTCTGGATTTGTCTTGGACGAGAATTATTCGAGTTTGCACGTACAGATGGTTTTATAGTACCCTGTTTTATCGAAAGGGGCTTGGTACTTGAGTTTTTATTGGAAGGAAACTAAGATTTGGACGAGTTTTTCTAAAACAGGGCAGTGCTATAGTATTTCGGGTGTTGGCTTATTTTTGGCGATTTCGTGAGGGTTGAGAGAAGGAAATCTTACCTGCTATATTATAATCCCTGAAAGATATTGAGCACTCAAAGATGCGTAGGAGAAGAAAAAAATAAGGAAATAAATCAATCTCGAAGGATTATTTCCCGTGAAGAAAAGAACAGAATAATGGAAGATAACTTGAGAGATAATTTAGCTTGAAGTGTATAAAAGGGTTGTACGAGTTCCAAAAAGGGGTATCGAGAGTTTGGGATAAATACATAACGTCTCTGGTTCAAAGAAAGAAAGTTGCATACGAGTTCTGCACTTTCAGGGAGGAAGACGAAGGTGAAGAACATAAGACTTAGTTAGACAGTCGCAGAAACCGTGATCTATACTTTCAAACTCAATGCAACGGTTACAAACACGCTGCTTTATACTTTTGAGTTCGCAATAGTTCTGTTAGGGTTCTCTGTAACAGTGGGTTCTGTAACAATTATACTGTTACAAATACACTCCTTTATACTTTTTCTTCAATAAAACACCTGTTTGAGCTATGGATTATTATTTTGAGCGTGTTTTCACCATGAAGAGCTAAACCCCAACACTAGGACAATGGAGGCAGCCATTCTTTGCGCATGTGGTAATTCTATTTAATTCTTTTATGACTTTTGTTGTGACGGACCGGAAAATTACGCCTTTGGCGCATTGCCCCGCAGGCCGTAACTTCCCCGATGCACAATGATGAAACTACGATCCGGGCCTCAAAGCTAGGAAAATGCACGTCCATTTTCCCTCGCAAGCATGCTCGTGGAGCATGATGCAGCTAACTTAGCTTCCACACCATTCCAACTTACCCTTGCTCCGCGAAGGGTTTATTAAGAAACAAAAACTTTCCTAAAACGGAAAAAACGACCTTTTGAGGCCCTAAATGATAGAATTTGGCTAAATACTGGCGACCATGTGTATCTGTAGATCAACATGACTTGATCTTTGGGTCGTTTCCCATCAAAATGGACTCCTCTTGAGCTAAATTATGACACTCGGATTTTTAGCCTATGTCGAACGCCTTGATAAGAAGTATGAGCATATAGTGAATGGAATGCAACTTGCCTCATCAAGTTTGGCCACAATCATCTCTTGCGTCGATCTACCGAGCCAGATGATATGAGAGTCCATAATGTCGCAATCATCTCACAATTAGATGATATGAGCGACAAAGTGCTGGACCGGCAATGCTGCAACTCATTGTGGCTGCCTATGTACCCTTACCCACTCTAAAGGTATCAAGCACAGACCGTATTTCATTCTCGAAGGGACAGAAACTTAAACCAAATCGTTTGCGAGGCCGTGGCCAAGCAATAAAGGTAATGGCCTGGTCCATATAGGTCGTTCCGTCAAAATGCATCCAAGTCATACATATTTGGTCCGCGGCATGGCATAGTAATGCCCATGCTTAATACGCTCCATTGGGAAGGTTATGCAACTATAAATGAGACTTAGGCATCATTTATACTCTTCCGGCTAAGCTATGAAGCTTACTTAGTGCATGGTCCGTATATGCACCTTCAACCAAGTACCCCTCCCTATATATGTTAATTTGACATTTTTACAGCTCAAATTGTGGGAGAAAAAATCATTCATCAACTCCCCAGGCCATGATGGTTGCACCTTACCATTCTGGCCAACTGCGATGTACGATCGTAATGGCTGTACATTCAGTTATGACTCACAGACCAGTTTCAATGTCCGGCCATGACGGCTGTCTGCTGCCAAACCGATGTCCAGCCATGACGGCTGTCCGCTGCCAACCCGATGTCCATCCATGTTGGTTGTTCACTGCCAACCCGATGTTCAGCCATGTTGGATGTCCGCTAACAACCCAATCTCCAACCATGTTGGTTGTCCGCTGCCAACCCGATGTGCATCCATGTTGGTTGTCCGCTGCCAACCCGATGTGCATCCATGTTGGTTGTCCGCTGCCAACTCGATGTGCAGCCATGTTGGTTGTCCGCTGCCAACCCAATCTCCAGCCATGTTGGATGCTCACTGCCTACTCGATGTCCAGCCATGTTGGTTGTTCTCCGCCAACCCAATCTCCAGCCATGTTGGCTGAACATTGTCAACGCATTGGACAAGGGCCAATGTTCCTTTTCCCACGCAACGGAAGCTTTGGATGAAGTTTCATCTCGGTCCCGCATCTTTTAGCATGCGCCATGCTAAAAACATGGGGGTGTTACATTTGCACTATTCTAAATTGATTTATGATTTTTCTTGATTATTTGTGATTTTGTCTGATGGTATATGCTCAGTCTAAGAACTTTTGATGCATCATGCTTATGATTTACATCTAATACTTTATAAAATCTATTTTTAGCAAAGAAAGAGTCAATATCTGTTATCTTATAAGCTATAATTCTCTAGAATTAATAGTTGAACCACATGAATATAAGAATTGGTGGAATCCTGAGTCTCAATACCTCTCGATATTTGTGACAATCTTTGTATATAATTTTTTTATTTTGTTTTTAAATCTTAAACCAATCTCATCAAGTACGAGTTGAACGAACTTTTACTACCACTTTCTACAACTTGTTAAAATCACATCAATTTTTGGTGTCGCTGCCGGGGAGAAAATTATACTTGAAGGTAAACAATCTCGCTCTACAAATTACGTGGACGTCTACAAAAGAGGATTTACAGTCACTTAGGGGAGAAATAGAGAAGCGGTTTCAAGATCAACTGGAGAAATGTTTTTCTACTAGAGATCTCAACAATAAAGATGCACATGAGGCTCAAGGGTCTAATTCAGGCTTCGCTAATCACATGGGTGAACCTCAATTTGCTATGACTTCTGGTGGACGAGATATTATGCCGCAACTACGTATGCCAAAGATGGATTTCCCTCGTTTTGACGGTGATAATCCAAAGAGCTGGTTACAGAAATGTGAGTATTATTTTCAGATGAACAATGTTCAGGACATAAAACCAGGATGGCAGCTATACATCTTGATGGGAAAGCATCTAAATGGTATGACAGTTTTTGCCTCAATCAAAATCATATTCTTGGAAGTACTTTTGTGATAATGTTTGTGATTTCGTTAAGAACCTTACACATGATAATATTGTGGGTTATTAATAAGTTGGCTCAACTGACTACTGTTGATGCTTATTTGAAGAATTTGAGTATTTGAAAGCCTTGTTGTTGAGTGTTCATCCACATTTTCCTGAGACATACTTCATTGCTAGTTTTATTGGTGGATTGAAAGAAGAACTCCGAAGCTCGGTGCCTATGTTTGAACCTAAAACATTGTTACATGCTTTTTCCCTTACTAGAATGCAAGAACAAACTCACAACCTACAATAGAGGGTAACCAAACCACCCAAAAAAAATTCCCTACCAATTTTTCTGCCACCAGGCCCTTTCATTCCACTATATTCACTCCAAAGCCTAGTGTTGTTTCTTCTACTTCACTTGCTCCATAATCAGCTCCCAAAATTAATACACCCATACCACTAAAAAGGCTTACACCTGAGAAAGTACATGCCAGAAAAGCTAAGGACCTCTTCTTTAATTGTGATGACTTTTACAGAAGGGGACACATCTGCAAGAAGCAATATCTGTGTGTATTGATTGGTGAAGAGGCTGCAGAAAGTTCTGAGCCAGAGGATGAGTTGATAATGGATACAGAGGAAGCACCTGCTGTGTAGAGTGATATGGAGATTTCTTTGCATGCTTTAACAGGTATTATATCTGTTGATACTATTAGAATACCAGGTTCCATTAACAAGAAGGCCATCTCCATTCTCATAGATACTGGGAGTACATATTCATTGACAATGCTCTAGCCAAAGAGCTAAACTGGCATGTTGAACATACTGCTAGTTTACTAGTTACTGTGACCAATGGTGACAAAACTATCAGCTCAGGTATATGCTCTCAACTGAATTGGTCAATGCAGGGGCACAAGTTTTGTGGTGACTTGAGACTATTTCCCTTGGGTAGATGTGATATTGTATTGGGTGCTGACTGGGAGATGTCTTGTTCAACTTATCCAAGTTATGCATCACTTTTAAATACAAGGGTAAGAAGATAACCTTAATTGGAGCTCGACAAAAACCATCACTCAACATGATGAGTGGCACAACAGTAAAGAAAATTTCCAGAAGCATACTCATGGACTGGTGGGTCAACTATTCTCCATTTCACCTACAACTACACCCTCCACCACACCACCTGAAATCTCCACCCTAATCATCCAATACCCTCCACCACACCACCTCAAATATCCACCCTACTCATCGTTGACGCATAAAATGCGTCAACGATGATTTTGCACCAATCTAGGATTCTACTATGAATTATCCTCTTATGTTGCTGGTGGTTAGGTAGTATGGCATAAGCAATTTACAAATTAAACTTTGTTTACCTTGTTACAGAGTATTATTAGGTAGAGTTTAATGTTTTAATTTATAATTATCTGTTAATTTTTAGTGTGTAGTGTTTTAAGTGTTTGAGGATATTAGTTGATATTAAAATAAATTTCTTTTTATTAACTAAATTTTTTTAGTGTGTAGTGTTTCAATTTTCTGGGTACATCTTTTAAAATTGTGCACATGTTTCCGTGGATTTTGGAAAAAATCTAAGAATGTGGTGGGTTGGGTAAAGCTGGTATATGAATCTGGAACCGGGTGGGGAAAATAAAAATATAATTTTTATTTATTTACTGCCTAATTTGTTACACTAATATATGTAAGATATTTGACATACTTTTTAGTGTGATTTAAATTAATTAAAGTCACACTTATTAGTGTGACCACTATTGTGTAACAAAAGAAAAACACCATATTTCTTACACTAATAAGTGTGATAATAAATAAGATGTCACACATATTTGTGTAATAAAATGTCTGATTTGGTGTAGTGTACCTCCTCAAAGAACCTTGGATCACAAAATACCACTCAAATCAAACTCTGAACCAGTAAATCTCAGACACTACAAATGACCTTACATACAAAAAATGGTTGTTGAGAATTTGGTTAAAGAAATGCTCAAAGATGGAATCATCCAACCAAGCCACAGTCCCTTTGCTTCTCCAATTTTGCGCGCTTGGCAACAAAAGGACAACTCTTGGAGATTTTGTGTAGACTACGGGAAATTAAACAGCCTCACCATCAAAGACAAATTTCCTATTCCTATCATTGATGACCTCCTAGATGAACTACATGGTTCCAAGTTTTTTACTAAGATTGATTTAAAATCAGGTTACCATCAGATCAAAGTATACCCTCCTGACATACATAAAACATCCTTCAGAACCCATCATGGGCAATTTGAATTTCAGGTTATGCCATTTGGCCTCACCAATGCTCCTGCTACATTTCAAGCTCTCATGAATAATATCTCTCAAGATCATCTCAAGAAGCTCATCCTTGTATTCTTTGATGACATTTTGATCTATAGCCCTACCCTAGAAGCTCACTTACTTCACTTACAAAACACTTTGGAGTTACTCAGAACCAATAAATTATTTTCCAACTTCTCTAAATGTTCCTTTGGGCAACCTGAAATAGAGTACTTGGGTCATATTATTACAGGCAATGGAGTTCTGGCAGACCCTGCAAAAATATCAGCTATGGTGGACTGGCCTACGCCTACAAACATTAAAGGGATGAGAGAATTTTTGGGCCTCACAGGGTACCATAGAAAGTTTGTGAAAGATTATGGCCTTATCAGTAGACCATTAACTGACTTATTGAAGAAAGATGCCTTCCACTAGTCTCCTGCTGCAACTATTTCCTTCCATGCTCTCAAGACTGCCATGACAACTACTCCTGTGTTGCCTTACCTGATTTCAGTAAACAATTTACTTTAGAAACTGATGCTTGTGACTCAGGGATTGGAGTTGTGCTAATGCAGGATAATAAAGCCATTTCCTTCTACAACAAACATTTAGGTCCAAGAGTTGCTGCCTTATCCACTTATGAGAAGGAACTTTTGGAAATTGTGCAAGTTGTCACTAGCTGGAAACAATACTTACAAGTTCAGAAATTCATTATAAAAACTGATCATCAGAGTATACATTACTTCTTGGAGCTGAAGATTTCTACTGTTTTACAAGAAAAGTGGCTCATGAAGCTTCTTGGATTTGACTATGAAATCAAATATAATAAGGTCTTAAAAACCAAAGTGGCAGATGCACTTTCTAGAAGGCCTCATGAACCTGCACACTGCACCTCCATTACATTATCACGACCTGCATGGGCTCAAGATATCATTGATAGTTATACTTCAGACCCCAAAGTGCAACATCTTATAGCTCAGATTCTTTTCACACCAGATACTCCTACCAAGTACTCTTACACTAATGACATTTTGAGATATAAGGGAAGATTATATGTGGGCATGTCATCTAACACAAAAACAAAAATTTTGGAATCTCTCCACTCCTCAGTTGTTGGGGGTCATTCTGGTATGCAAGAAACATACAATAGAGCTAAGGCTTATTTCTTCTGGCATGCGATATCCTCTTATATGTCTCCACCTGTGATGTCTGTCAAAAAAACAAAGTGGAGCACAATTTTCCAGCTTTGCTACTTCAACCTTTACCCATTCCAGATCATGCTTGGCAGCACATCTCCATGGACTTCATTGAAGGTCTACCAATGAGTGAGAGAAAGTCTGTAATTCTGGTTGTTGTAGATAAGCTGACCAAGTACAACCACTTCATTGGTCTTCATCATCCCTACACAGATTCTTTTGTGGCAAGAGAGTTCATTGCCAATGTGTTTAAACTCCATGGGATGCATGCTTCAATTACTTATGACATGGATAAGATCTTCACAAATCACTTTTGGAAAGACCTGTTCAAAGCACTTGGTACTCAGCTGAACTTAAGCATTGCCTACCACCCACAAACTGATGGCCATACTGAGAGGGTAAATTCTTGTATAGAAAACTACTTGAGATGCATGTGTAGTCACCAACCAAAGAAATGGCACCCGTGGCTTCCATTGGAAGAATGGTGGTATGTTAGAGCATTACTCGGTCGAACTCGCATGCGTTGCTATCTCAAGCATGTTTGTCAATGTTAGTGATCAAAACTATAAGTCTTGATTTTTAGTATATTATAGCTAAGTCTCAGACTAAGATAGAAAATGTAGTTGAGCTCAAGGACTTCATGGAGATTCATCATACAAGTAGAAGAACTACTCAAGGAACCGGTGGAACTTCTCGACAAAAAGGTATGTGAAGACTTGAACTTATCTGTCACTCAAAAGTCTATCTGCTCTATCTCATACTTCTTGAGACAAAAAGTCGTATGCTATATATATAGACTTAGATTATACAGATTTGGTATTTCGAGCCGAGTATACCTCGCCTATCTATATCTCGAAATATGTGTTGGTAAGATTTTCGCTTCGACCAAGTTTATCTTTACCTAGTGACGAAAGTCATGATATGTTTCAATCGTCTTGAAAATTGCTTTGACGAGAAATGGTGTAACAACTGTATAACGTCCTCTAAGAATGTTTCAATGATTGAAATGAGAGTTTAGATTACATAACCAATGATGGACATACGCATTATTGTGGAAACACATTTATGTATAAGTCCTATTCCTTGAACCAAAGTTTGCGAACTTTGTTGATCAAGAGAAACCGGAAGAATGGCTTGTTGTCAAGTGATAGACATATATTGAGTAGTGACGTGGCACACATATAGAAACCGGAAGAATGGCTTGTAATATGCAATACATGGAATCTATATATTGAGTAGTGACGTGGTAGAAAATTCAGAAAAAAGAGAAGTTGGGTCTTTTGGAACATATATATATATATGCGCGTTACACAAGAGTGGGGGGAGTTTTTTTTTGGAGAGAGCCGTGAGCCGGTACCGAGAAACAATATTTTTATTCTTTTCATTCTTTTTGTAATAATGATGAGGAGATTTTTCTTAATTAGTGTTTGGTTTATCTCCTCATCATTATTACAAAAAGAATGAAAAGAATAAAAATATTGTTGCTTGGTACCGGCTCACGGCTCTCTCTCAAAAAAAAAAAAAAAACTCCCCCATTCTTGTGTAACGCGCATATATATATATATATATTCCAACAGACTCAACTTCTCTTTTTTCTGAATTTCCTACCACGTCACTACTCAATATATAGGTGCCATGTATTGGCTATTACACAAATTCCACCAATGAGGCAGTGACATATCATCATTCCAACACACCACCAATATAATTAAGTCAAAAGTGTCCGTTCACCTTCCCTATATAGTTAATCCACGTATTCCTTCCACTCATTTCACTTGCCATAGTTGTATATTTTATTAATTACTCCCCAAGCACTAGCCAAATGTCCGTTCAAGCACGTGAATAACCAAGGCATAATGTGAAAGACCTCACGGTTGGTCCATCTTTTGTCGTGTCAACAGAAGCTTCATCCCATTTGTGTTCTATGGTCTCGGCATACATTGTCTTTGCTCCTCTATTATTATTTAGCCGTACAAGCTTTATTATAAGCCTGTTGCATTCGGCCCTTATTGCTTCGATCCAATTAAGCTCCTTGCTACCTTGCCCATTACCGCCGGCCACAGCAACACTATCACAAACCCTTATAATCCATATTAGCCGCTTTTTACTCATTAGAGCCAATTTATTTGCATATCTACGAAAACGTAATAAATAACAAAATTAATACAAAATCGAGTGCCAACAATATATAGTATTGAGATCAGATTAGACACAAAAATGTGTCTATCAAATACCCCCAAACTTATTATTTGTTAGTCCTCGAGCAAATTTATTCTAGAAAATAAAACTCACTAGGTGGCTTTAGTGACCGAGTTATAGTCTCGGGAGGGTTTACCAGAGGTGTACCCACAAAACCTTTACTCCAGACCCTAGCTATCTACGCTGAACTTTGGAAGGCACTAAAGAATCTCCTTGGTTGGCATACAATCATTGACTATAGAAGGAAGTACCCTGATGCGAAATTCCAATTGATGTACACGAGTTTGCACTCAAGCATACTAAAATTCATATAAAGTGACGGAGCTCTACTCAGATAGTTTCTGAACATCATAAACCGGAGTCAACCAATCACATGGATAGATTAAGAAGATGGATGTAGAGAAAAACATGGATGGTGTTGACTAAGGTGAACCTATCCTAATGGACTGAGATACTGGTCTGGACTAATATCAACACACTGGCATATACAAGGGAACCAGTGGTCGATAATCCTAACTCTAGGTCAACTCAGCTGTCATACAAGGGTACCAGTGGTCGACTTTATTGTATTTATTCTGGTTGGTCTGGTGGTCTGGTCTTTTTTTTTTTTTTGTATCTCAGTCACTCTATTTCACCCTAGCAATGGTAAAAAGAAAAAAAAAAGTGATCAGGATTCTTTCGATGTTTCCATCACGAGGATATGGCGAAACTACCATGTTTTCTTTTCTAACACCCGAGCTCCGTTCTTTTATGAATAGACTCTTCTAGATGTTTCCATCTAATCAGATTGGTTCCTAAACTCCTACAACCAAGATGTTCCCATCCACTTAGATTAGTTAGTGCCAACCTTAATAAGCATAAATTTCTAGTCTCTGGAGTTTATTTATTGCAAATAAAAATTTTCTCCCCATACCCCCAAACTTAAATCTAACATTGTCCTCAATGTTCTAAAGATAAAATTAAAAGCATGAACAAGGAGAAACTGTTACCATTTGAAGCAAAAGAGTTAAGGAAAGATATTACCGTGTTGCTTGCATGAGATTGGGTTACCTCCCAAGAAATGCTCAGTTTAATGTCTTCAGCCAGACTAAAGTATTAGTCACCTTATCAAATCATAAAGCAATAGCCGAAATATATGTGGGTCATCAAAACCAAATAAAGCTACCACCAATAAAAGGAATCTGCAACCTGTCAAGAAAATGAACAAATAAAGCATACCCTGGTCTAGTATCCTGTTTAAGAAAACTACATCTAGCTGTGGTTCAGGTTCAGGTTCTATAAAGGGATCTAAATAAAATATTTTCATGGGCTGCACCTCCTCATAAGTAAAATCCGAAAAATCAGGTTGTAAAGTATGCAAAAACTCAAATAATAATTTAGAAACACATAATAATAACCTGAATAATTGAGGATCCTTATAGTCAATCATCTTTGACTTACACTGATGACCACAATAAGAGTGGTGGTCTTCCTTAAACAAATGTGTCGACCCTAATTCCCTAAAGTAATTAGGTTTAGTCTCAAAACTTAATAACTGACACATTTCAAATTCAAATGTTCCCACAATTGGAAGAAAAATATTTGGTGGGAAAACAAAATAATTCTGGGTATCATAGCCTGGGTAAACCACATCAACCAGAGGATGGGTTTTTAACAACTGAACTTCCTTATGGACATCACTAGGTTCAGTAAAACGTGTATGAAGATAATCTTGTAAAATGGTTGAGGCACATATGTCAAGTCCCAAGTGAGGGACCTTTCTAAGAGTTAAAGCGCACGGAGAATGATAATAACCCCCAAACTTAGAGATTTCAGTGTCTCTAGAAAGACTAGTCACAACTTCCCTAATTTCTAGGTCATCAGATTCCTGAAAATGGTCAATTGATTCTTCTAAGTCTGGTACATCCTCACTCATCTCGACGAGTTCATTTTCTTTGTCTAAGACTAATGTTTCTAAATCGCTAGACTCTAAAAAAATATTCTCAAAAGAAACTCGTTCCTCTAAACCATTATTAGCTTCGTAATGAAAAGGAAATACTACATCGTCTAAAACAGGAGTATCTCTAGTCAAATTCTCGTCCTTTTGAATAGGTGAATAACTATTAAAATTATTTGGATTTGAACTAGAAATAATATTATCATTGTAAAGCTCAATTAGAGTAACAAATTCCTGATCACTATGCCTATATGTGTCCGATTCTTCATCAACATTATCCTCGTCATATTCATTATTATAATAATATGAAAATGGTCGAACCTCATCTAAAAAAGTAGTGTTACCAATTCCAACCTCGTCATCTTGATTATGTGAATAACTATCTTGATTTTCAAGGGTACTACTGGAAACACTATATTGGAAATTAAGATTATTTTGAGCAGTTCTTTTCTGGGCCTCTAACAAAAGATTCTGAGTCGACTCACGTGACTTCCTGATTGAATATAGGAAAGAAAGTTCATTCGCTGCATTGCCTTCGTCCATAACTAAGTTATTCATTTCTGCTAACGTACGTGTCGACTCAGCTAACTTACGTGTTGACTCTAGTAGAGAGGAATTTTGCTCGTACGACCGGTTGGCGTGTGGATAGTAATTGGGCTCACCATGGTATAAACCATAACCTTCAAAAGTTTGATGTTCCCAACCACTATTCACATTATGGTCAAAGTAATGTCTTTTATGAAAATCAGTCGGATATTCGTTGTGTTGGCTATTGTAATACCAGTTCGACAGTGTATTGCAGGGGTGTGAGTTGTCACACAAAATAAAACCCACTGACAGGGGATTCGTGGGTGGATAGAGTCTTACCTCCCGTACCCGACGGGCGATGAACCGTTGAAGTCGACTCAGGCCACCGAATCCTATGTCGTGTACGAACCCGAGGGGCCGAGACAGTATCGTAACTGTCGTCCTTCCCTGCAAACAATTCTATTTAATTTTTAACCCTTCCTTAGGGTATAAAATAATAAATTCCAAGTCCAAAAAGTGTCCAAAAATAAAAAGAAAAATTACAACAATGAAGCCCTATTTACAGTTTCTAAAAATAAAAAGAAATAAAGTCCAAATAAAATAAATATATACAAAATCTTCTCCACTCCTTGGACTCCTCTTTTCTTTCCTCCTTTGGCGATGCTTTCCTTTTATAACACTTTTTCTTTCCTTGTAGCTTCGCTCCAAATCTGAAAAGAATCAAAAAATCCCAAAGGCATAAAAGAGAACAAAAAATAATAAAAATAAACCTAAACAAATCTAAATAAAAGTCCGCGTCGGCGGCGCCAAAAATTGATCAGATATTTTATGTTGTAGAAAAAGTGGTAGTAAAGTTCGTTCAACTCGGACTTATGAAGATAGGTTTTAGATTTAATGACAAAAGATGATAATAATATTGAGAAATACTGAGACTTAGGATTCCACTAATTTTCATATTCATGTGGTTCAAATATTAACCCTAAACAATTATAGCTCAAGTTTTAACGACTCTGATTCTTTGCCAATGTAGATTTTTAAAAAATTAGATGTAAATTATAAGTATGACGCATCAAAAGTACCTAAGACGCGACATCAAATAAAATCACAGCTAATTAAGAAAAATCATAATTCAAATTAAACTAGTGCAAAAACTCATAAACGAATTAAATATAATCACCACAATCGTAAAAAAAATAGCTTCTTCCATTATTCCAGTGTTTGTTTTATCTCCTCATCATTATTACAAAAAGAATAAAAATATTGTTGCTTGGTACCGGCTCACGACTCTCTCTCCAAAAAAAAACTCCCCCCACTCTTGTGTAACGCGCATATATATATATATATATGTTCCAACAGACCCAACTTCTTTTTTTTCTGAATTTCCTACCACGTCACTACTCAATATATAGGTGCCATGTATTGGCTATTACACAAATTCCACCAATGAGGCAGTGACATATCATCACTCCAACACACCACCAATATAATTAAGTCCCAAAAGTGTCCGTTCACCTTCCCTATATAGTTAATCCACGTATTCCTTCCACTCATTTCACTTGCCATAGTTGTATATTTTATTAATTACTCCCCAAGCACTAGCCAAATGTCCGTTCAAGCACGTGAATAACCAAGGCATAATGTGAAAGACCTCACGGTTGGTCCATCTTTTGTCGTGTCAACAGAAGCTTCATCCCATTTGTGTTCTATGGTCTCGGCATACATTGTCTTTGCTCCTCTATTATTATTTAGCCGTACAAGCTTTATTATAAGCCTGTTGCATTCGGCCCTTATTGATTCGATCCAATTAAGCTCCTTGCTACCTTTCCCATTACCGCCGGCCACAACAACACTATCACAAACCCTTATAATCCATATTAACCGCTTTTTACTCATTAGAGCCAATTTATTTGCATATCTACGAAAACGTAATAAATAACAAAATTAATACAAAATCGAGTGCCAACAATATATAGTATTGAGATCAAATTAGACATAAAAATGTGTCTATCAAATACCCCAAAACTTATTATTTGCTAATCCTCGAGCAAATTTATTCTACAAAATAAAACTCACTAGGTGGCCCTAGTGACCGAGTTATAGTCTCGGTAGGGTTTACCAGAGGTGTACCCATAAAACCTTTACTCCAGACCCTAGCTATCTACGCTGAACTTTGGAAGGCACTAAAGAATCTCCTTGGTTGGCATACAATCATTGACTATAGAAGGAAGTACCCTGATGCGAAATTCCAATTGATGTACACGAGTTTGCACTCAAGCATACTAAAATTCATATAAAGTGACGGAACTCTACTCAGATAGTTTCTGGACATCATAAACCGGAGTCAACCAATCACATGGATAGATTAAGAAGATGGATGTAGAGAAAAACATGGATGGTGTTGACTAAGGTGAACCTATCCTAATGGACTGAGATACTGGTCTGGACTAATATCAACATACTGGCATATATAAGGGAACCAGTGGTCGATAATCCTAACTCTAGGTCAACTCAGCTGTCATACAAGGGTACCAGTGGTCGAATTTATTGTATTTATTCTGGTTGGTCTGGTGGTCTGGTCTTTTTTTTTTTTTTTGTATCTCAGTCACTCTATTTCACCCTAGCAATGGTAAAAAGAAAAAAAAAAGTGATCAGGATTCTTTCGATGTTGCCATCACGAGGATATGGCGAAACTACCATGTTTTCTTTTCTAACACCTGAGCTCCGTTCTTTTATGAATAGACTCTTCTATATGTTTCCATCTAATCAGTTTGGTTCCTAAACTCCTACAACCAAGATGTTCCCATCCACTTAGAGTAGTTAGTGCCAACCTTAATAAGCATAAATTTTTAGTCTCTGGAGTTTATTTATTGCAAATAAAAAGTTTCTCCCCATACCCCCAAACTTAAATCTAACATTGTCCTCAATGTTTTAAAGATAAAATTAAAAGCATGAACAAGGAGAAAATGTTACCATTTGAAGCAAAAGAGTTAAGGAAAGATATTACCGTGTTGCTTGCATGAGATTGGGTTACCTCCCAAGAAGTGCTAAGTTTAATGTCTTCAGCCAGACTAAAGGATTAGTCACCTTATCAAATCATAAAGCAATAGCCGAAATATATGTGGGTCATCAAAACCAAATAAAGCTACCACCAATAAAAGGAATCTGCAACCAGCCAAGAAAATAAACAAATAAAGCATACCCTGGTCTAGTATCCTGTTTAAGAAAACTACATCTAGCTGTGGTTCAGGTTCAGGTTCTATAAAGGGATGTAAATAAAATATTTTCATGGGCTACACCTCTTCATAAGTAAGATCCGAAATATCAGGTTGTAAAGTATGCAAAAACTCAAATAATAATTTAGAAGCACATAATAATAACCTGAATAATTGAGGATCCTTATAGTCAATCATCTTTGACTTACACTGATGACCACAATAAGAGTGGTGGTCTTCCTTAAACAAATGTGTCGACCCTAATTCCCTAAAGTAATTAGATTTAGTCTCAAAACTTAATAACTGACACATTTCAAATTCAAATGTTCCCACAATTGGAAGAAAAATATTTGGTGGGAAAACAAAATCAATATGGGTATCATAGCCTGGGTAAACCACATCAACCAGAGGATGGGTTTCTAAAAACTGAACTTCCTTATGGACATCACTAGGTTCAGGAAAACGTGTATGAAGATAATCTTGTAAAATGGTTGAGGCACAAATGTCAAGTCCCAAGTGAGGGACCTTTCTAAGAGTTAAAGCGCACGGAGATTGATAATCACCCCCAAACTTAGAGATTTCAGTGTCTCTAGAAAGACTAGTCACAACTTCCCTAATTTCTAGGTCATCAGATTCCTGAAAATGGTCAATTGATTCTTCTAAGTCTAGTACATCCTCACTCATCTCGACGAGCTCATTTTCTTTGTCTAAGACTAATGTTTCTAAATCGCTAGACTCTAAAACAATATTCTCAAAAGAAACTCGTTCCTCTAAACCATTATTAGCTTCGTAATCAAAAGGAAATACTACATCGTCTAAAACAATGGTATCTCTAGTCAAATTCTCGTCCTTTTGAATAGGTGAATAACTATTAAAATTATTTGGATTTGAACTAGAAATAATATTATCATTGTAAAGCTCAATTGGAGTAACAAATTCCTGATCACTATGCCTATATGTGTCCGATTCTTCATCAACATTATCCTCGTCATATTCATTATTATAATAACATGAAAATGATCGAACCTCATCTAAAAAAGTAGTGTTACCAATTCCAACCTCGTCATCTTAATTATGTGAATAACTATCTTCATTTTCAAGGGTACTACTGGAAACACTATATTGGAAATTAAGATTATTTTGAGCAGTTCTTTTCTGGGCCTCTAACAAAAGATTCTGAGTCGACTCACATGACTTCCTGATTGAATATAGGAAATAAAGTTCACTCGTTGCATTGCCTTCGTCCATAACTAAGTTATTCATTTCTGCTAACGTACGTGTCGACTCACCTAACTTATGTGTTGACTCTAGTAGAGAGGAATTTTGCTCGTACGACCGGTTGGCGTGTGGATAGTAATTGGGCTCACCATGGTATAAACCATAACCTTCAAAAGTTTGATGTTCCCAACCACTATTCACATTATGGTCAAAGTAATGTCCATTTTGAAAATCAGTCGGATATTCGTTGTGTTGGCTATTGTAATACCAGTTCGACATTGTATTGCAGGGGTGTGAGTTGTCACACAAAATAAAACCCACTGACAGGGGATTCGTGGGTGGATAGAGTCTTACCTCCCGTACCAGACGGGCGATGAACCGTTGAAGTCGACTCAGGCCACTGACTCCTATGTCAGTGTACAAACCCGAGGGGCCGAGACAGTATCGTAACTGTCGTCCTTCCTTGCAAACTGTTCTATTTGATTTTTAACCCTTCCTTAGGGTATAAAATAATAAAGTCCAAGTCCAAAAAGTGTCCAAAAATAAAAAGAAAAATTACAACAATGAAACCCTATTTACAGTTTCTAAAAATAAAAAGAAATAAAGTCCAAATAAAATAAATATATACAAAGTCTTCTCCACTCCTTGGACTCCTCTTTTCTTTCCTTCTTTGGCGATGCTTTCCTTTTATAACACTTTTTCTTTCCTTGTAGCTTCGCTCCAAATCTGAAAAGAATCAAAAAATACCAAAGGCGTAAAAGAGAACAAAAAATAATAAAAATAAACCTAAACAAATCTAAATACAAGTCCGCATCGGCGGCGCCAAAAATTGATCAGATATTTTATGTTGTAGAAAAAGTTGTAGTAAAGTTCGTTCAACTCGGACTTATGAAGATAGGTTTTAGATTTAATGACAAAAGATGATAATAATATTGAGAAATACTGGGACTTAGGATTCCACTAATTTTCATATTCATGTGGTTCAAATATTAACCCTAAACAATTATAGCTCAAGTTTTAACGACTCTGATTCTTTACCAATGTAGATTTTTAAAAAATTAGATGTAAATTATAAGTATGACGCATCAAAAGTACCTAAGACGCGACATCAAACAAAATCACAGCTAATTAAGAAAAATCATAATTCAAATTAAACTAGTGCAAAAATTCATAAACGAATTAAATATAATTACCACAATCGTAAAAAAGATAGCTTCTTCCATTATCCCAATGTTTGGTTTATCTCTTCATCATTATTACAAAAAGAATGAAAAGAATAAAAATATTGTTGCTCGGTACCGGCTCATGGCTCTTTCTTCAAAAAAGAACTCCCCCACTCTTGTGTAACGCGCATATATATATATATATATAAATATATATATTCCAACAGACCCGACTTCTCTTTTTTCTGAATTTCCTACCACGTCACTACTCCATATATAGGTTCCATGTATTGCATATTACACAAATTCCACCAATGAGGCAGTGACATATCATCATTCCAACACACCACCAACATAATTAAGTCCCAAAAGTGTCCGTTCACCTTCCCTATATAGTTAATACACTTATTCCTTCCACTCATTTCACTTGCCATAGTTGTATATTTTATTAATTACTCCCCAAGCACTAGCCAAATGTCTGTTCAAGCACGTGAATAACCAAGGCATAATGTGAAAGGTCTCACGGTTGGTCCATCTTTTGTCGTGTCAACAGAAGCTTCATCCCATTTGTGTTCTACGGTCTCGGCATACATTGTCTTTGCTCCTCTTATTATTTAGCCATACAAGCTTTATTATAAGCCTGTTGCATTCGGCCCTTATTTCTTCGATCCAATTAAGCTCCTTGCTACCTTTCCCATTACCGCCAGCCACAACAACACTAGCACAAACCCTTATAATCCATATTAGCCGCTTTTTACTCATTAGAGCAAATTTATATGCATATCTACGAAACCGTAATAAATAACAAAATTAGTAAAAAATCGAGTGCCAACAATATATAGTATTGAGATCAAATTAGACACAAAAATGTGTCTATCACCAAGTCCGCGAACTCAGTCCGCGAATTGCCGAACTTCTCATCCCGAGAAATTCTACTGGAGTTGACAAACTAGTTGCGTGAGTACCAGTCCGCGAACCGGCGGAAGGTCTCTTGTCGAGATTTTCTGCTGGAATTTGTAAACTCTGTCGGTTGCTTAAGTCCGCGAACCTAGTGTGCGAACTTAAGAAGGTTATATATCTGAAGATGATTTATGAACTTAAACTTTAAAAAGACTAAGGAATGCAGTTTGCAAACCGTGGCTATAAAAGTTCATGAACCGATTCAAGTGAATCAAATCATCTTTGCTTCAATTGTGTCTTGTGTAGTTACATAAGATTTCCTTGCAATTGAACAACTCTCTAACTAGTTCATTTGAGTCATTTGAACTAGTTATGGTGAAGAAGAACATGGTTGATATGAAATGATCATATGGCTAACCTTTTGGTTAACTATTGTTGAGCCAACAATGTACATGTTTGGGTACAGTTAACAAACCTAGAAGCGTGCAGTTCATTTGTGTATAACAAGCTAAGTTTTCGATCTAACGGTTGAGAACTATTATCTTGAATCTAAATCAGGTTTTCATATAACGGTGAATATTGATTTCTTTGTTACCAAGGCAAAACCCTGAGTTGAAAGACTATATAAAGGAGACATCTAGTATTGTGTAAAACTAATCCCCACACCTTACCTGTGATACTAGTTTGCGTACTAGAGTCGGTTCTCCTTTAACCTTTGGTTTTCTTCTTCTAAAACCAGGTTAACGACTTAAAGACTTCATTGGGATTGTGAAGCCAGACCGATACTACTTTATCGTAGTTGTGTGATCTGATCTTGCATCTTCTATCGTACGAGTACAATCATATTGATTGGCTTGAGATTGATATCTCCGATAGGTAAGATATAAAAAGTAATCACAAACATCTTCGTCTCATCGTTTGTGATCCCGCAACATCTTGTTTCGCTACCATACGATTAATATTATTGTGAGGTGATTGATAACTCTAGGCTGTTTTTCGGGAATATAAGACCGAATTATCAATTGGTTCCTGTTCACCTTGATTATTATCAAAAGATGGAACAAAAACTTTTAGGGTTTTTCTGTGGGAAACAGATTGATCCTTTGATAGACTTGTTTGTGTGAGATAGATTTGTTTATTGTTAAAACCTGCGATTGTGGGTTGTAACAACACTTAGTTGTGGGTGAGATCAGCTAAGGGAATCAAGTGCGCAGTATCCTGCTGGGATCAGAGGCGTAGGGAGTACAAATGTACCTTGGATCAGTGGGAGACTGATTGGGGTTCAACTACAGTCCAGTCCGAAGTTAACTTGGAGTAGGCTAGTGTCTTTAGCGGCTTAATACAGTGTGTGTTCAATCTGGACTAGGTCCCGTGATTTTTCTGCATTTGCGGTTTCCTCGTTAACAAAATTTCTGGTGTCTGTGTTATTTCAGTTTCCGCATTATATTGTTTTATCTTTATAATTGAAATAATAAAGGTTGTGCGTTAGATTCTCAATTAGAGTAATCCAACCTTTGGCTGTTGATTGTCATTGATTGATCCTCGGATATTGGTCTTTGGTACCATCCAAGTTATTCCTTGTATTTGATTAGGACTCGCTGATTTCTATTAGCTTGAGTAAATCAAAACAAGAGAGATATATTAACTCCTTGAGATACTTTTAGCTAGATTGAGTCTAACTGTCTATTTGATTCTCTAGAAAGTATTTCGGAGTTAGTCCATACAGATTGCTAAGCGAAATATTGGTTGGTGTTGTTAGACCCCGGTTTTTTCAATTGGTAACAGAGCAGGAAAACACGTTCAAGACCTTACAAGTCAGTGTTTGTAGGGATCTGACTCTATGGACAGTAGTGATATCTCAATAAATGCACCACTAGATCCAGGGATTTCAGAATTCTCTTCCATGAATGATTTAATATATTTTGTAGAAGAAATTATATCTAAACCTCCACCAGGTTTAAAATCCCTTGAAGTGTTTTCTGGGCTTGAAAAGAAGCTTGAGAGCTTATCTCTTGATGTTGAGTTATACCTCCAGAAATAGCAAGAATCTCTTGACAGGATAAATCAAATTATGATGAATAATATTCATGTTGAGGTTGATATTGATTTACTAATCAGTGAGAGCAATGCTCCTCTTCTGCGTAATCCAATTAGTTGTGATAAACTAAACGAATTACAAGAGGAGTTTAAATCTCAATTATATGAGTGTATCACCTCAAAGAATGAATTGATTCGTTGTTCAATTCCCGATACTTCCTATCAAGATAGTAGTATTGTCTTCTTTTATGAAGAATCTAGGACGTCTCTTTTTATCAAAAGAGTTTCCCTTCGCAGTACTAAAAACTATCTGTAGAAACTGTTTTTTATAAGTTGGAAAACAAGAAATCATAAACACAAATCTTTTTGGGTTCTCTTGAAGTTCTTTGATAGACTTATAAAAACAGTTCCTTGGGTGTTTCTCAACACTACAAGATTTAAGAGTTGTTGGAAAGAAACTCTTTCTTGGTGCCATGGTGAGCAAGACATTGTTCACCTCAACACAACTTGTTTGTGTTGAAAGTGCATCCTCACCAAGAAATGCCGTGCTATGTATACGGTGAGGGAAGCACAACAACTGGGGCACACAGAATATATTCAGTAAGGCTGTAGAATTCAATTGGACTTTTCTAAAAAGGTATGTCTATAAACTTGAGCAAGTTTTATGTTTTTATTACTTGTTTGAGTACTTATAATGATCCATGTACCTTTCTTATCGTTCATTTCTACCTAACTTGATCTGTGTTTAAGGTTCTTAAATGTTTAGGTTTGAAAACATTAGTTCGGGATGTTTGGACTTTATGGTACACATACCAAGTATGCATAACATCATTTAAAACCAAAATCCAGGGGTTTAAGTTCGCAAACCCCGTCTGCATACTGCTCCAGGATACGAAAATTCGTTTGCAAACCTGTATGCATACTTGACGGCGATATTCGATAAACTTGTTTTGGCCGTAACTTCTTCGTCCGAACTCGGATTAACCTCATTTTTTTTGCACTCTCTTCCAATTTGAATTATATTCAAAATGGAGATGAGAAACCTTGAATTTGGATGAGTTAAGATTGGTATTTGTCCTATATCTTGTTTTTGAGTATTTTGCTCCGTTTCGTTGCATTTGTTCCACTTCTCTTGAACTTGGGCACTTGGATTCTTGGAGTAATACTCTTATAATCTAATTTTTGTATCTTTTACAAGAATGTTGTTGGTGAATCACAAAGAAGGAAGTTCAAGAATGGAAAGTAGTACGCAGTGCTATGGAATTCTTGAATGTTCACAATCATCCTTTGTGAACTATGGTGCATAGTCGTTATTGAATTTGTATGTTCTTCTTTGTTAAGAAAATATTTTTATACGCCTTTGGTAGCTATTATTGGTGTAAATCCATGCGAAAAAGATTGATTCTACCCTATAAAGACAAATCATCTTGTATGTGCATTACGAGTTTGTCTTGTTGCATAGGAAACTTCTTATGAGAATTTATTCTTATTTTTGAGAAGGATTACTAGAGGTTGGAATAGCCATTATTGTGATTACACATAGCTATGTCCAACGTTTTCATCTTCAGATTTATTGGTTTAAATTCTAAATTTGTTTGGAAGATGATTTTTGCAGTATTAATCTTTATGGTTTTATATATTGCAAACTTGTTATGGGGTATGTATGTTTGCATCCGTGAACTTGAAGGTCCCATACTTTTTCAAAAGTAAAGTCGTTCGGTATTCACGTACTGGTAAAAGGATGAATGGACTTTTGAAAAATACAAAAGTTAAGCCTATATTGTCAATTATGTTGATGGAAGATAGGTTAAAATCTTTTGTTTTCAAGGATTATGTCAATTAGTGTTGTTATGCAAATAATGATTGAAGATAGAATGAATCCTTGTGTATTCCGCAGTATTGATCATCCATGATCCATATTCATATGTATTACTGTGAGGCTCTGTAATGTGTCTTATGTTGAGCACGATACAAGCAAGTTGATTATTTTTGATTGGCTTTGTTGGTTGTTCCGTAAGGTACTTTATGTTGAGCATTTTGAACTAAATTAATCATATTGTTTGGTTATTTAGTTATTGCTCCGTAAGTTTTCTTATGTCGAGCAAAACAATTGACAATTAAATTGATTACTTTCGTAATTAGTTTGGTTGTGTATTCCAATTAGATTAATTATGGGTTCTCTTGTAATTAATCTAGTTGAGTATTTTTGTGACTCCATGAGTTTTCTTATGTTAAGCACAAACAATTGAATTGATCACTTTTTGTGTTTAATTTGATTGCGTATACCGATTAAGTTAGTCACGGGTTTTACTTGTGATTAATTTGATTGAGTTTTTGGATATAAAAAATCATTCTTATGGTTTTTGGTGTCCAATAAAATCCTTCTTTTCTTTTGAAATTAAGGTCGCTCTTGTTGTTCTTTCGGGAATGACATCTAATGGGGGAGAGTTATTTTGAACTTGTGCTTAATGGTCATATCTTGAAGGGTGTGCGGCTGTGGAATTTTAGAGGGATTATCTTGTATCTTTAACCTCCTTGATGAATGCTATTAGCTTCGGCTATATGATTGCATCTAAATAAGATGATGTGTGTTCTTTATTTTTAGTCATGAAATGTCTCTTACAGAAATTTAATTATGATCATGTTCTTGTACCTTTGCCAATTTTATGGACAAAAAGGGGAAGAATTAATATGTAGTTCACACTAAAAATACATATGGTATTCGGGTCATTATGTAAGGGGGAGTGGTTTCCATGTGAGATGGAATATTGAATAAGAGGGAGTGGTTTCCATGTGAGATGGAGTATTGACTAAGGGGGAGTGATACATATCACCATAGTATTATTGTTAAAGTTGTGATACAATTGAACTTTGACACTGTGTAATAATACTATGACACTGTATAACAATGATCGAGACCGATGCTTTCTCATTGTTATAGCTACAGATCTTCAACAACGGTGATGCTAAACTTATAACCTTTGGGATCATTGGAGTACTTGGAAGTGACGAATATTTCAAGCAATGTTGAAGATTAGACATGTGGAATAAGAGCTACTTAAGTTTCTTTATCTTTTTTGTATTCCACATGTATTGATAGTTTTTTCACTAAAATTGACAAAGGGGGAGATTGTTAGAGCATTGCTCGGTCGAACTGGCAAACGTTGCTATCTCAAGCATGTTTGTCAATGTTAGTGATCAAAACTATAAGTCTTGATTTTTAGTCTATTATAACTAAGTCTCGGACTAGGATAGAAAGTGTAGTTGAGCTCAAGGACTTCATGGCGATTCATCATACAAGTAGAAGAACTACTCAAGGAACCGGTGGAACTTCTCGACAAAAAGGTATGTGAAGACTTTAACTTATCTGTCACTCAAAAGTCTATCTACTCTATCTCCTACTTCTTGAGACAAAAAGTCGTATGCTATATATATAGACTTAGATTATACACATTTGGTATTTCGATCCGAGTATACCTCGCCTATCTATATCTCGAAATATGTGTTGGTAAGCTTTTTGCTTCGACCAAGTTTATCTTTACCTAGTGACGAAAGTCATGATATGTTTCAATCGTCTTGAAAATTACTTTGACGAGAAATGGTGTAACAACTATATAACGTCCTCTAAGAATATTTCAATGATTGAAATGAGAGTTTAGATTACATAACCAATGATGGACATAAGCATTGTTGTGGAAACACATTTATGTATAAGTCCTATTCCTTGAACCAAAGTTTACGAACTTTGTTGATCAAGAGAAACCGGAAGAATGACTTGTTGCCAAGTCCGAGAAATTATGCTGGAGTTGAGAAACTAGTTGCGTGAGTACCAGTCCGCGAACCGGCGGAAGGTCTCTTTCCGAGATTTTCTGCTGGAGTTTGTAAACTCTGCCGGTTGCTTAAGTCCGCGAACCTAGTGTGCGAACTTAAGAAGGTTATATATCTGAAGATGATTTCTGAACTTAAACTTTAAAAATACTAAGGAATGCAGTTTACAAACCGTGGCTATAAAAGTTCATGAACCGATTCAAGTGAATCAAATCATCTTTGCTTCAATTGTGTCTTGTGTAGTTACATAAGATTTCCTTGCAATTGAACAACTCTCTAACTAGTTCATTTGTGTCATTTGAACTAGTTATGGTGAATAAGAACATGGTTGATATGAAATGCTCATATGGCTAACCTTTTGGTTAATTATTGTTGAACCAACAATGTACACGTTTGGGTACGGTTAACAAACCTAGAAGCGTGTAGTTCATTTGTGTATAACAAGCTAAGATTTCGATCTAACGGTTGAGAAATATTAGCTTGAATCTAAATCAGGTTTTCATCTAACGGTGAATATTGATTGCTTTTTTACTAAGGCAAAACCCTGATTTGAAAGACTATATAAAGGAGACATCTAGTATTGTGCAAAACTAATCCCCACACCTTATGTGTGATACTAGATTGCGTACTAGAGTCGGTTCTCCTTTAACCTTTGGTTTTCTTCTTCTAAAACCAGGTTAACGACTTAAATACTTCATTGGGATTGTGAATCCAGACCGACACTACTTTATCGTAGTTGTGTGATCTGATCTTGCATCTTCTATCATACGAGTACAATCATATTTATTGGATTGAGATTGATATCTCCGATAGGCAAGATATAAAAAGTAATCACAAACATCTTCGTCTCATCCTTTATGATTCCGAAACATCTTGTTTCGCTACCATACGATTAAGATTTTTGTGAGGTGATTAATAACTCTAGGCTGTTCTTCGGGAATATAAGACCGGATTATCAATTGGTTCTTGCTTACCTTGATTATTATCAAAAGAGGAACAAAAACTTTTAGGGTTTTTCTGTGGAGACAGATTGATCCTTTGATAGACTTGTCTGTGTGAGACAGATTTGTTTATTGTTAAAGCCTGCGATTTTGGGTCGTAGCAACTCTTAGTTGTGGGTGAGATCGGCCAATGGAATCAAGTGCGCAGTATCTTGCTGGGATCAGAGGCGTAGGGAGTACAAATGTACCTTGGATTAGTGGGAGACTGATTGGGGTTCAACTATAGTCCAGTCTGAAGTTAGCTTGGAGTAGGCTAGTGTCTGTAGCGGCTTAATACAGTGTGTATTAAATCTGGACTAGGTCCCGGAATTTTTCTGCATTTGCGGTTTCCTCGTTAACAAAATTTTTGGTATATGTGTTATTTCAGTTTCCGCATTATATTGTTTTATCTTTATAATTGAAATAATAAAGGTCGTGTGTTAGATCATATATTACAGTAATCCAACCTTTGGTTGTTGATTGTCATTGATTGATCCTCAGATATTGTTCTTTGGTACCATCCGAGTTATTCCTTGTATTTGATTAGGACTCGCTTATTTCTATTAGCTTGAGTAAATCAAAACAAGAGAGATATATTAACTCCTTGAGATACTTTTACCTAGATTGAGTCTGACTGTCTAGTTGATTCTCTATAAAGTATTTCGGAGTTAGTCCATACAGATTGCTAAGGAAAATATTGGGTGGTGTTGTTAGACCCCCGTTTTTTCATGGTATAACACCAATTATCACACATGCTTGAAGATGAGCCCCTTCCAAGCTCTATATGGGTACATTCCTCCCCACCTGGCTTTTCCATATTCTGCTAATACTTCAGTTATTGAGGTTGAGGTGTACTTTAGACAGAGGAATGTTATTCTTACTATATTAAAAGATAACCTTCACCATGCCGAAGAGAGAATGAAATTTTTTGCTGATCAAAAGAGGACTGAGAGGGTGTTTGAGGTGTGAGACAAAGTTTACCTGAAGCTGCAACCATACAGACAAGCATATCTGTAGCTCTAAGAAGAAATTTCAAGCTAGCAGCAAAGTTTTATGGGCCATTCACCATTCTGCAGAAGATAGGAGGTGTTGCATACAAGTTAGATTTTCCCCTAGAGGCTAGAATTCACCCTATTTTCCATGTCTCCCAATCAAGAAGAAGATTGGTAACTCCACTACTCCTTCTCCCATACTGCCAACCTTGGATACAGATGGTCAAATTCTGGTTATTCCTGCAGCTTCCTTAGACTCCAGAACTATAATCAGAGGGGGAGTTTTTGTGCCTCAACTACTGATTCAGTGGACTAATGCCTCTACAGATGATGTTATGTGACACCCCAACCTAATCACCTGCTTAGCTAATAGTATTACAACATAATTGAAGCATCAAACCTATATTACTGATTTTAAGAAACTCAGTTACATAAGCTAATTCCAAAAACAAACCCATACACTTTGATATTGTGTAAGTGAAGAACTCTCTTGTGATATGAATATATTAATGTGTTGTTTTACATAATAAGTAAAGAATAAAGATATATAAAAGATTCATAATATCTTTAACATCGCAAAAAGCTTTAAGCTACGATAACAGATATCTTCACGCGCACCATTTCTTGTGATTACTGAAACTGAAGCGGGAACGAGTGAGCACATCATCCCAAAGGGGTGCCCAATGGAACATATAATCTAGAAGTAATCACTAACATGTTTCACAGTTCTTAAAGATAATGAAATTAAAACAACATAATAGAATAAAACAGATAACACCTTTTACACACAACACAGAGCAGAAGATTGCTTCAACTCTTTTCCCTAGATATTGCATCCATCGTGGAAATATCCACGAAAGATCCACCACCGGATGGATCTACGAGAATAGAGTTAAACAACCTACACATATGTTATCCTAACCTCGTCTCACTCAATGGAGAAGAAGATGCTAGGAATAACTCCAGTCTCAAATAATAGCAGGAATCCAGGTACCGTAAAATATTATTGTGGAATGCGTACAACTCATAAATCCAAATGCCATAATCTAAGTCTAGAATATAATAAGGTTTTGATTACTATGATCTGACCCCGCACATCAGGTTTACAAAAGGCCCAATCATTATTCGTAGGCCGAAGTCTCTAAATAATGGCCATATCAGGTGAACCTGGAATTTCTTCCTAAGTCAAGGTCATAGTAACCAGTCATACTACTAAGACTGAGCAAACAAGTATGATATGCACAGAATGACTTCCCCAAATAAAATATAGTATATATAATATCTAACCGGGGTAAAGCCGGACTACTAAGTAATAATCAACCAGGGTAAAGTCGTACTACTATCTTAAGACAATAAAATGTAATAATATTTATCCAGGGTAAATCCGGGCTACTAAGTAATAATCAAACAACGTAGCATTGCCCTACTAAACTTAGCCAAGAGCTATGGGGAAACACAGACACTCTTCGCGCGTAAATCACACAACGCATATCACATAACATACCCATTGAATTACAAACAATATGCTTACCGAAAATAAAGACTCATCTTGTAATCATTAAGTTTACCTTATCTACGAGCATGATGAGTCTTTATTTTCGGTAAGCATATTGTTTGTAATTCAATGGGTATGTTGTGTGATATGTGTTGTGTGATTTCCCCGCGAAGAGTGCCTGTGTTTCCCCATAGCTCTTGGCTAAGTTTAGTAGGGAAATGATACGTTGTTTGAATATTACTTAGTAGCCCGGCTTTACCCCGGATAAATATTATTACATTTTATTGTCTTAAGATAGTAGTCCGTCTTTACCTCGGTTGATTATTACTTAGTAGTCCGGCGTTACCCCGATTAGATATTATATATACTATATTTTATTTGGGGAAGTCATTCTGTGCATTTCATACTTGTTTGTTCAGTCTTAGTAGTATGACTGGGTTACTATGACCTTGACTTAGGAAGAAATTCTAGGTTCATGACTGGATATGGTCATTATTTGGAGACTTCGGCCTACGAATAATGATTGGGACTTTTGTGAACCTGATGTGCGGGGTCAGATCATAGTAATCAAAACCTTATTATATTCTAGACTTAGATGGTGGAATTTGGATTTATGAGGTGTACGCATTCCACAATAGTATCTTACGGTACCTGGATTCCTGCTATCATTTGAGACTGGAGTTATTCCTAGCATCTTCTTCTCCATTGAGTGAGACGAGGTTAAGATAACATATGCTTAGGTTGTTTAACTCTATTCTCGTAGATCCATCCGGTGGGGGATCTTTCATGGATATTGCCACGATGGACGCAATATCCAGGTAAAAGAGTTGAAGCAATCTTCTACTTCGTGTTGTGTGTAAAAGGTGTTATCTGTTTTATTCTATTATGCTGTTTTAATTTCATTATCTTTAAGAACTGTGCAACATATTAGTGATTACTTCTAGGTTATATGTTTTCCATTGGGCACCCCTTTGGGATGATGTGCTTACTCGTTCCCACTTCAGTTTCAGTAATCAGAAGAAATGGTGCGCGTGAAGATATCTGTTATCGTAGCTTAAAGCTTTTTGCGATGTTAGAGATACTATGAATCTTTTATATATCTTTATTCTTTACTTATTCTATTAAACAACACATTAATATATTCATATCACAAGAGAGTTCTTCACTTATACAATATCAGAGTGTATGGGTTTGTTTTTGGAATTAGCTTATGTAACTGAGTTTCTTAAGATCAGCAATATAGGTTTGATGCTTCAATTAGGTTGTAATCCTATTAGCTAAGCAGGTGATTAGGTTGGGGCGTCACATGCTATGTTGCGAAGACACCAAGCATATAGCACATCATTTTCCTAAGTTCCATCCTTGAGGACAAGGATTTCTTGATGAGAGGGTATTGCCATGTGCCTTCTCAGTGTGGGCTGCCTTAGGTGCCTTCTTAAATTGTTAGTCAGCCTAAATAACTATCTCTTTCAGTTGGTCATTGGCTAGTGTCGGCCCTGGGACAGATGTGTGGTTCGTATTCATCACTAGCTTAGGGTTTCTCTTTCCTTCTGTTGCATTTAAGTTGTAAGAACATCCCATTTTGGCGATAAGATGTTTCTAGTGAAGTGTTAGTGGCTGCTACGGCAGAGGTTACTTGAATTTCCGATCATTTCCATCTTGAATTGTACTAGCACGGTACATGACCGTTGTGAATTGCCAGCGACATTGCAGCTTGAAGGTGCTAAATTCACCCAATGTTCTGTTTTCATTTTGTTCCACCATTTACTAATTATAGATATGGCCCTCCTAAATATAGTGCTAGCTGATACAAAACCTGAGGATTTCCTCCAAAAATTGCTCCATCTCCTGAGAAGAGGAAGAGGAGATCTCTGCATTTTGGTTTGGGAGGTTGCTGCAGACTGGAGGTTTGTTGCATGGGAGGCAGGGGATTCTGAGGATTTTCTTCTTGTTTGTTTGTTGCATTGTAATTAGTTTTTGAAGAGAAGAAGCTTGATAATAGAAACATATCAGTGAATGGCGGATCCATCTACCTCCAAACCATCGTCGAATAACAGGAATATTCCGATCATCACACCTCATTATCCTCCCCCAGACCCTCCGGAATGTCATGATGGTGACAACAGCCATTTAACCAAGAAACCTTCATGTTTGTCATCAAAATTATCTGTGAAGCCTTCACGTCGAGTTTCCTTCTCTGAAACCGATAGATGCTACGAGTACTCTCCTCCACATAAAAGTGGCATGAGTCGGTGTTACCACCGGTCATCAGCGTCAAGTACCAGCAATAGACATTGCGGTTGCCGTATACGCGGATGTGGTTGTTGTGGTTTACGCGGTTGCAGTCATTTCCTTTGGTGTTCCTCGCCGTCATCTCGTTGCTGCATCTGTTGTTTGTGGACGTGCATTATACTGTTGTGTTTATTCTTCATCGTGGCTGTAGCATTTGCTCTTTTTTTGATCTATTTCCAACCCCGTCTGCCCGTTTTCGGTATCGAGAGGCTTGATTTCTCAACATTCAATATCACCGCTGCGTCCTCTTCGTTACCGCAGCAGAAATACCTCCTGTCTACAGATATGGAATTGTCGATCGTAGCTTCCAACGTAAACGAGAAGATAGATTTCTCGTACAGTTCTCTTATGGTTTACGTCTCATCTGGAAATGTTACGTTGGGTAATGGCGAGGTACCAGGATTCTTTCAGCTGGCTACAGCGTACAGCGGCCACAGCAACCTGACAACGCCAACAAAGACGGTGTTGAACGTTTGGGCAGGCGTGTCTCAATCTGCAGTGGACATTGAGGAGGGAGAAAGGTTGAGAACAAATTTATTAGAAAGCAGCGACGATAACAAGACCAGAATGATGACGGGTTTGGATGTGATCTTAAGCGGCACTATAAAATTCAATTTCAGGTCATCGTCGTCAGAAAACAGTGTTAGTAGTAGTAGTGCAGGGAACGCGATTGCAGAGTCTGAAGCGGTAGCGACGTCGAAATTTCCAGTATCGGTTTTGTGTAAGAATATTGACATGTCAAGGGTTGCTGGTGGTGATAAGCCCCATTGCAAAGTTGAATTGTTCACTTTCCAGGTAACAAATACGCCTAATGTATTTTGATACGCATCAATTTTCAACTGCGGCAGCATATAATGAGCCGAGTCCGGTACTTGTCTGTCATACAACTTTGCAAGAATGGATGGACGATCGGGAGGAAATGAAGGAAGGATACATGACTAGCTCATCAGGAAGTTCAATGGCGCAACTCAATTCATTTTTTGTTATCCTGCAAATTATAATCTCCCAAAATTTAATTAGTTGTTGTATATAAATACATATATATTCACGTGAGGCGATTGAGAGATGGAATGACTTGTTGTTTTTGCTTGATTCTTAGCTTGCATCTAGTGTTGTGCTACTATTACCTCGATGCGCATGTGCATCAGCTTGAATTGGCATGGAGAAGAGCACACATATATGGATGGGTGTGCACAAGATCGGAGCATATATGACTTGTCAAAAGTGCGTATGTGCTTGCGCCAATTGAAAAGATGAAAGAGTGTCGATCTAAACAGAATTACCTTGAAATGAACCTTATAACTACTAACTATAAGATGCTCTTGATTGGCAACAATTTCAATTCCTGTACTAGAAAACCAGCAAATCGGTTTTGCAACAAAATGATTAAATGGAAATATGTGATTGCAAAGACTCGAGCCTTGTCTCAAAGTTACTTAGTGTATATATAATTTGAGACCGAAATACTGGTCTCACATTGAAAGTTAGGCCAAAAGCTTGAATTTTAGAGCGCCTGACCCCTACCAATAAGAATCAAGGGTTTCTGTTTCTTTTTTAACTATTTTAGCTAACCTTCAAACACATAACGTGATGTTTACCCACGATTGCTCCAGCATATATCAAAGTTAGACATCTCGGCCGAGTGAAAAAAAAGAAAGCTAATCCCCAAAACCTAATTCTCCTCTCTTCGCTCTTAAATCCCTGAAGAAAATGGTGAAAAAGCTTCAAACTGTAGTACGAAGAGAATCATCGAGATACGCACGCCAAAATCGATACTTAGGTACAAAGAGAATCAGGAATACAAATCCACTTATTTTTACCTTTTAGGGTTTATAAATACCTGATTTGAGTTATTGATTTATTACCTTCGCATCAAATTCACCTTCCTAAAAGTGATATATTACATGCATTCTAAGAACAAAAATAATTAATCTACTCTGCTGTGTTGGAGCTCTTCGTTTTTATTATTTTGAGGTAACCTTAGCTACCATATTTTCTGTTGTTGGGTTTAAAAAATGTTGTGTTAGAATGAAGCTATGATGTTTATTATTTGTGCTGAACATGATTACATCTTTCATGAAGAATTTTGAAATTAAGCCACTGAAAATACTTTTTTTTTTTTTAATAAATGTTTGGATTGTAGAAATATATAGGTTAGCGTTTGCTAATATGTCTCGCGGAATATGTAAAGAAAATGATTTCTCTCCACTCTGTCCATAGGCTGTACGAAACCATAATGAAGAAAAAGCATTTTGCTAAGATAATATAGAGTAATCGGTTCGGGTCAAATTGCAACTTACGATGAGGCCAGGCTGGTGAAATGCTTACCATGTTATTATCCATTTTCGATGTTTATGTAATAAGTAGTACCCATGTCACTCGAACATCATCTGTTGCATATTTTCATGGGAAAGTACTTAATTAATTTGTCATGATGGCTTAATTATTTTTAGGTTGCTAGACTGAACATGCTAGCATCTGTTTCCTTTTAGATTCAAAAACTAGCGCATCACATCCAGCTTTTCACATTATCCAATCGCAAGTGAAGTAAATTTGCATTACATTTATAGACTTATAAAGAATACTAATGAATGTTCAGATAAAAATTGGATTGAACTTACATTGTTGACATTGGTGTGATCATTCTGGACATGGATAATCTTGGGGTGGTAAATAAATTCGGAAAATGTCTAGCATCTGAACAACTCATTTATTTTCTTATAGGTTTCAGGGGTAACAAATAGGAGGCGCAGAAGTACAAGAGAAAAAGAAATTGCGTCCATACGAGGTATGATACACTTAATGTTGTAAATTTGTAAAAACAATATGTTTCCATCTTTCAACTACTTAAAGCACAATGGCGTGCTTCTTTTCTAGATACTGAGCTCGATGGCTTGACCTCTGGATAGTGAAAACATATGGTGTGAGAACCCCATGGTACACCATAATGGAGGGATGCAACACAGATGGAGTGGTAGCAAGCAAAGGTACCATCGCCTTATTACTATTTTATTGTGATAATGTCCATGGCACAATATCAATGAACTCAATTTTGTTTGCGAGTCCTTAGACAGCATTGTGAATTTAATTAATACACAGAACAGATCGATGGTAAGTTGAACTGCATCATTTGTAAATACACGCAACAACTCGACAATTGAGAGGACATGATGACAAGCACAAGGTAAAAGCTCTGTTGGTTAAATTTATTGTTATGAACTGTGTTCTTTATATACCAGTATGTGGAAATAACTTATCCCAAGATATTTAAGGTGTCCACTGAGTCTTAGTTGTAAGTCGGTTATACAGCTTTTGCTTAGTTGTTGCTACTTATTTGGATAAGACGGAGTCCATGATATTAACATTTTCTTGGATACAAGGTGTGTCAATGGTTGAATCAACTGTTAGGAGTTTTACACTATAATTTTGTCAAAGGATGAAGGTTATTCACGACTTTGTTTCTGAAGATAAGCAAGGTGAAGCCAAATTCTCTGCTTGGTAACCCTTTAAGCCCGTGAATCATTTGCGATCAAATATCCTACTATCATTATCTTAAACACATTATAATAATTCCCGCGTACATTAAGAAATGGTATTTGATGTCTTGGATAAAATGGCAGAGCATATGGTTTTCAACCATGTAGTTGTCGGTTCGCTGTACAGATGGAACATTTCTTAGAGTAGGCCTAAAAACTAAATGGAACATTTATTAGAGTAGGCCTAAAAACCTTAAATTGGTCTTTACAGAGAGAGTTGTTAGTCTCATTTTTCACAGAACAGAAATTCAATGAATACTAGATGGATAGCAAACTGAAATTCAATGTGTTAGCAGAGCAGGAAATCCTGGGTAATTAACACTGCCTCAGTTCACGGGGAGAATAAATATGAACGGACTGGAGTTAGAGATACCGTTGGAAGTGCATGGCAATGAGTGGCCAGGCTGAGGGGAGTCAGATTGGTGGTTCATCTGCTGCTCTTGGCGCCTCTTGCTATTAGAACAAGTTTGAGCTAGGAGTGTTATGCTCTAAATGAGATGGCCCAAATTGTAGCTCCTGAATTTAGAAAAAATATTTCCAATTGTGGTGTTATTGGTTCAGGTCTACAAAGGAACGGGTGACCCTGAAAACATAAATAATCATGACAGTTAAACTGATGTAGACGCAGGAGCGACGATCACGGTGACACTATGTTATCTTTCAACATCAACTTATGTTCCTTCTTCATGTATATATAAAAAAAAATAAGCTAGCCAGTTTATATGTTGTTTGGTTATCGCTTCTGAAGGAATACACTGACATGGTTAATTCGATCCGTCAAGCAAAATTGGTATATCATATCATGTTGAGAAACATTTTGAGAAACTTAATAATTTTTACTTTAAGTCGAAAATCAAGTAATTGTTTCTTAAAAGTTATTTCTTAGTGTCAGTTGTGAACTTTTTTAGTACTTTCAAAATGCTTACTGGAGGCTGGCAATTAACTGGGAAAAAATTGTCGCCATAATTGTTTGAGTGACGGCTACAACTATCACTAGGCAAGTAGATAATGCATTTTGACACGAACAGAGAGACCCGTCTCTACATTTTCATCACAAATAATAACTCTTAACTTAACCCCGTGCAACGCACGGGAAAGACACTAGTACTACTAATATCAAAAGGTTGTTTGTCTCTGTAGTTGCACGAAATCGTACAACCACACCACTATGAATTTAGACAAGATTCTAAGTAATCATAATGCAATTCTTTTATTATCTCAAGTTCTTAAATCAGTTACAAGATAGTACAATGATTTTATTTGCTCTTCAAATAAACTTTCTCTCTCTTAATTTCTTGTCTAACACTTATCTCAGATCCCTCTCTCAATACACGGATTCCTTCCCCTTATATAGGGTTCTACATAGTGGATGACAACTAATAGATCCCCTATTTTCGGAATCATTGTGCGTTACAATCGCTCATGTACACACACTCAATCTCACACACTTTACTTATTCGCACAGATCATCACACTTTACTCGTGACTATTATGACATCATTAAGTACGTCATCCTAATTGAAACATGTGCGATAATCCTCGCTTAAGACAAATGACCTTTACTTCGCATACATAATGAATGTGCGATATTTCACTCCTACATTTTGCCTCTTCTCATTTCGTTCTCTTTATAAAGTGAGCGATATGAAGAATCTCCATCTATTAATTATCGCACACACTAGACTTTTCATATTCTGCTCTACCGACAAATTTCTAGAATTTGAGCTTTCTTTACTTACGCGTGTGTTTTTATCCACTCGTTATCTGACACGTCCTTATAACCGCCTATTCCTATCCATTTATTCTTCGCATTAATGAGATAAAATCTCGAAAATCGAGAGTAAATTTTCCTTATATACCTTCTTTCATCTTCTTCTTTCTTGTTTTTACCTTCTTCTTTCTTTTCCCCTGCTTCTGCACTTTAACTGTAATTTTCGTCTGTGATATGATCAAGATACATTTTTTTTACTGTGATTTCATTGACCTATATATCTCTCATTCCCATTCTATGGAAGCTGAATTCATCAGGTTGAAAAGAAAATTTGGCACAAGAGGCTTTTCACTTTCTCTTCCTCCCCATTCTGATTATTCATCAAAACTCAATCTTGAATTAATAAACTCTTAACAATGGTCTAATCAAAAGATCATCATTTCATTAGGACAGCTCTTGAATAATCTTCTCATCCCGTTGTATAATCCAGAAATTCCCTTATTCTACGAAATGCAATCCGATGATTGATTCGCAAGAGGTATATTTCAATTAAGTGGAGATGCTATTAGAATACTCTCGTCGCGCATCCAGATTAGGAACATCTTATTCTTACGAAGTGCGAAATGCATTGTACTGTGATAAAGACATCAACCCTTCAAAGTATATTGCTGATAATTTTTTCAAAAATTACTATGTTGCGATAATGAAGAATGAATCAACAAAATGGGCCATTCGCTTAAGAAGAAAATATGGTATCACTGAAGACCAGAAAATTATGCGAGATGTTGATTGGAATGATAAGTCTAATAGCACTGCTCGCAGATCTAATGATTCATGCTGGCTTAATTTCCCTGTCATTTTAGTTGGTCCTTATGTATCTGAAAGAGCTGTTGATGGTTCTGATCTTCCTCTTCCTGCGAATCTTTCTACTTATCAACCCTGTAAGTTTGTCTTATCTGATACTGAGAATAAGAAGATGGTATGAAATCTTCGCATATTTTCCTAGGTTCGCATAACCTTGTTTTTTCTATTTCTTATTTTCCTGCTCTTCTGATTTCAGGATGCTAAGAAAACCAAAACGTCGCACAATTCATTATCTTCGCAGAATAATGAAATAAGAAACATTCCTTTTCTTAATTTTTGCCTCTGTTTCTTATCTTTATTATTCGCGTAGGCTGAAGCTTCGGGTTCTAAGGATGCTGGAAAGACCAAGAGACTTGCATCCAAATCTGGGTCCAAAACTTCTTCTTCTGATCTTTCCAAGAAGCGTAAAGAATTCTACCCTTCTTCAAGTTCTGAATCTAGTGATGATGACATTATTGCTTCTGAATATCCATCAATCTCTTCTTCAATAAAAGAATTATACAATCTTTTTTTCTGATCCTATGTCGGCTCTTAATGATGATGATCTACGACGAACTTTTGGTATGGTTTCACAAGTATGTGATGCTCATATTTTGGATGATCCATCTCTTCGCGGAGCTTCTTCTGTTGTAAACCCAAGTTTCCAATATGCGATTGGTTCTTTGATAATATCTGTACCTTCTTTTATATTCTTTTTAATCTTCTTCTCCGTCACATAACATCTTTCTTATACTTTTACAGGTATCTCGCTTATCATATGCGGTTTCTTCGGATTATCAAAGGAAACTTCTCAACTTGGGAAAAGAAAATACCAAACTTAAGGCTGAAAATTCTACCAACATTCGCAAGGCTCGAGAAATAAATGTTGAAATTATTGGTATGTAATTTTTGATTCTTTCATTCTCTTTGCTTTACGTAATAATTAACATTCCTCATTTCTTTATATTCGCAGATATTTATAACCTTTCCGATGAAGCATCTAATTTTTCTGACGAGGAAACCCTTCTAGAACATCTTAATTCTTCTTTAAACAATTATCCAACCAAAGGATTTGAGAATTTCAGCCTAGAAGAATTAAGGTTGAAGTATGCTGCTCTTAGAATGGATCATAGACCCTTACTAACTACACTTAACAACTTCAAACGTCGTCTTCATGAAAATAAGGAGACAATTCAACTTTTGGAAGAAAAGAAGAATAAACTCATTACTGAAAAAGATGAGGTCGCTCTCAAAAGTGCGAAAGCATTAGAAAAATTCCAAGAAACTATCCTTAAAGTTCAAAATGAACGTCATTTAGCTTTGAGTGAAAAGCTCGCACTCATTGAGGAAAGAAACTTAATCCGTTCTCGACTTCTCATAGAGAGTGAAGCTGAATTTAGTTGGGATGCTAGAGTTCTGAATGATGCTAGGGAAAATTTAGCCGTAAATGTGAGCCTTCAATCTGAACATTCTGCGCTGGTTAAAGACATTATTTCTAATCACGAAGGTCACTTGCTTTTTCTTTCATATTTTTCCTTTCTTGAAGATGACATCTCTGTTAGGTCTAACCATTTTATTTATATTTCTCAGATAAAGAAAAGAATTATCTGGAGAAGATTAAAGAGTTAAAAACACAACTTGTTGCTAAAGAAAAGATACGTCTTGAAGAAACCGAGAAGTTATCAATGGAGTTATCTACTCGTAGCTCCAAGTATCAGCAGTTAAAGAAGAATTATATCCTCACTGTATCAAATAATGGTAAGGATGCCATTCGCGCTCGTGATGCAGCAGTTAAGAAAGTTTGTGTTGATAATGGTATTCCTCTCTCCAAATACAAATTCGCAGATGTTCCTCCCAACTAAGTTTTTCCTGATATTATTGATAGAGAAGAGGAATATGAAGAAGAATATGAAGAAGAAAGTAACTCTGAGGCCGAACATAATGATGAAGATAATCAGTTACTTTTCACTCGATGTAAATTCTTTTTCTGCCTCTTGTATATCTTCGTTTTTTCTAGAATTTCTTCTTTAATATATACCTCTAAAATGTTAACTTTCTTCCCTTAATTATATTCGCATTCAAAAATATCAAAGTTCTATCTTTTTCGCACGTGTATAAGACTGTCAAATGGGACAAATAACACTCTTTTATGTTTGCATTCCCATTCTTTCCTCTGCTAGTTGTCACAGATTGATAGGCTGATGAACATAGTGTCGCTTTCTACTTCAATCACATTTTGTGTCATGCGAAACTACCCGCAGGAAACTTATTTATATTAAGTCATGCAAAACAAAGTTAACTTACATCGTATTTTTCTCGTGAGGTTTTATTGTGCCTTCCTAATTAAAGGTCTTATGTTGCCCAAAATTTTCTTTGTTCTTGTGCGACGAAATCGCATGAAGTCTTTATACTGTAGTATATCGACCCATTGATCTCGCCTTATCTTTTTCTTGTGTGCGTAAATATGACAAGCCTTAATACTCCTTTGAGTAAAAAGCCTCATGACATTTACGTCTTTTGACACAATTCATCTCCCTAATGGAGGGTGTCGTCCTTATATTCCCCCTGGTTGCCCCTTCAAGGAAGCTTACCTCTACCGGGTTAAGGTTGGCTCCTCCCATCCGGTTATGCAACAACTAGTTGATTTCGCAGTCTCTTATCCCTTTACCGATAAGGTTTATGGTTACGAGACCGCACCCTAAGTGGGGTTTCTTCGGACCGAGTGCATCATAGTCAGGACTTGTCAAGAATGGTAAGGTAGGCTCCAACGCCCCCCGCATTCTTGACTCAACCGTGTACCTCGGCGCCCTGATCGAGTTTCTGCACTCCTTAGGAGAGACTTTCTTACCTTAGTCTCTCAATCTAAGGCAATGACCTTAGATTGAAATTTTAAGGCACCTCTCACGGATGGGCTTTTTCGTTTTTTCTCACCTCAAATCTCCATGACTCAAGTTCCAGAGTCGATGTATCTTTCCCTTGAGTCATGCTTATCAAGTTTTCCCCAAATGTGACGTGCGATAGGTCTAACTTTTTGCCTCTTTCATGTATGCGAAATAGGGTGTACGCCACAGTTGGATGCCTCTCTTCTGTGGTTATATACTCTGTTGCCTTACACTAAGGTCTTACTTTAAGGTCTTACATTTGCCTTATGAAAATGATATCATCTTTTAAAAATTGAAACTTTTCATTCCATTCTTATGTGTGATTTATATAACTCTAGTACATAGAATTCTTACTGATCTCTCATTCATGAAGAAAGATATTCATATTACTCTTCCGCTCCTGTCATCTTTTGTATTTCTTTAAGTTCATTGATGCTTCTCGGAACATTATTTAGCATGATATCTTCAATTTCCCATGCGCGAATATCATCGCATATGGTACTTTTCTTATGAGAACACAACTTCTGCCTCTGAACTCGCTCTCCTTCCTTAGAAGTAATCTTCCTGACTCGTTTGATGTTATTATTCGCAGAATATTCTGCTTCAAAATCCTTCTTGTCTATCTTCCCAGATTTAGACACTACATCCACCATTAATCTTTCACCCCTTTGACTATCCTTAGCATGCTGCTTCCGATTCCTTCGTTTGTATTCTCGCTCTTCACACTTATCAATATCTATTTCCTGATAATTTCTACCTTCATTTGTATCTCCCCTTATTATGCCTAGACCTTGTGGTAAAGGAAATTTTATGCATTGGTGAAATGTCGAAGCCACACCCAAGATATTATGCAACCATGGTCTTCCAATCAGAGCATTATATGGTGATTCAACATCAACAACACAAAATACAATTTCTGTTGGAAGGCTTCGCAGTGGAATTCTCATTTTGACTTCTCCTTTTGGTTTGTTCGCAGCTCCATTGAGTATTCTTGTATGTATAAGCTCATCATCCCTTCCTCCCATAGTCTTGTATGTATGATAGAAGAGAATATCAACAGAACTCCCATGATCTATGAGTATTCTATTTATATCCCAAGTATTCGCTTCATCATCTTCTTCAGCATCATTATCTATTTTTGTTTTTGGAGATTTCCCAATTTCACCACTAATGGACACTCATGTAATTCTCCTCCTCCTGGTGCTTCTTCTGCACTGAACGAAATGACCTGCTTTTTCCAATCCTTTAATGGTGATATCTTCAAAAGGTTGAGAATTTCTCTTCAATCATTATCTCTTGCATATACACGACTTAAGATGTTGTCATGAAAATCTTTTATATTCTTGAAATAGTGTATAATCGAATTGCAATAAAGGTTCCTTGCCTTCGCACCTACTTCAATTACAAATGTATTCTTTCCTCTTTCCTCACCATATGTATCTCCTTCTGGTGGTAGTGGTGGTAGATTCTGCGGATGCTGTACTAAGAAGTGACTCAATTTTCCTTGATCAATCATCCTCAGTATGATCTTCCTCACATTTCTGCAATTACTTGTTGTGTGGCCATGAAAGCGATGATATACACAGAATTCTTTGCTCCTTCTACCCGGTGGTGGTTCATCTCCTACGTTGTGAGGTTCAGGAATTTCTTCCATTAGTATAACAGCTTCCCAGACTTTGTCTACTGTAGTATTCAACTTTAGCAAACTTATTTGTTCCCAGACCACCTTTCCAGTTCCTTGTCTTTTATTATGATATGGTTGTTGACCTCCATAACCTTCCATGGTATTATCCATTCTTTGAGTCTTATTGTTTCTTCCTCTAGCTTGGGATTGTACTTCTTTATATTCTCTTTCGAGTTCCTCCTGATCTGCACTACCCATTGCTACCAGTTTTTGTTCCATTTCTGTACTTTTCTTTCCTTGGTTTCCCTGTGATGTACTCGCAACAACATTTGTCATCCTTGGGAGTAAACTTGCATTCCCAGTGTTCGCATTAGGCATTGCAACTGGATAATATTCCATGTCTCTCTCTTATCCTCAAGTGCAACATATTCTTCTTGAAATTCACGCAACTCCGACATGGTGATGGAATCTTTTATCCTGAAAATCTGTGTATATAATAAATCTGTAGGAAAAGAGCACTGACAAAGGCTAGTATAAGAAATCGTTCATCTACTCGCCTTGCCATCTCACTACACATGGTTCTCCATCGTGTTGTTAGATGACGCAAATTTTCATTGACCCTTCTGCGAAATCCAAAGGTCGTCTCAATTCCTGGTCTTGACATATTATTGCTGATATATTGTCCTAAGAAGACGTCTGTAGATGACGAAATGATCTAATAGTTCCTACTGGAAATCCTTCAAACCACTGCAAGGCTTCTCCTGTCAAGCTCGCATGAAAATACTTACACAAGACCGCATCATTTTCTTTCCACTGCAATAAAGATCGGCTATAGGCGTTTATGTGTTGTACTGCATACGTACTACCATCAAATATACTAATGAATACAGGTAAATTGCATTTTGGTGGTATTATTGCAATTTGAATTTGCCTCGCAAAAGGTGTTTTCCCAGCTTCTTCTACTGCTTCCTCTAACTGCCTTCTTCCACCATTTTTTCGCATAGTCATCATTTATCTCAATTCAACCATTTCTCTGAGAATTTCTTCCCTCATAGTTTGGTCTAAATCTTGTTGCATAGTTCTTTGTAATATGACTTGTCTTAATATATTCTCATGATTATTCTGACGTATAGCCTCCTCAATTTCTCTTTCTTCAGTTTCTTCTGTTCTTCTTCTTCGTCTTTCTCGTTCAAATCTCACATGTTCACGCACAGCGTTGTTTCTCTCTTCCTCTTGTTCGCGTGCATATTCTCCATCATTATCTGATGCGTAACAAGTACGATGACGTGCGGTTGCATCTTAAAGTCTATTGTTCCTTTGATATTCTTGTCTGCGACGACGCTCATTTGGCTGTTCATATCAGTCATTTATTGTGTGTCTCTCGTCGCGTTAACCTTGTCGATTATCATCGTCTTGCAAATTCTCATCGTTATTTTCTAATGTTTGTTCTCGCCTGGCATTTCTTCGATTTGATCGATTTTGTCTTGATGAACTTCTACTGGTTCTTGATCTTGATCGCATAACGCTTCTTGATCTTTGTTCATGTAATATGAGATTCTCTTCTCTTAAATCATCATTCTGTCTATCAAATTCGCACGCTCTTCATCTTCTCTTTGCCGCTCAGCAATCAATCTTTGTCTAAGTTCTCCAAGTGTCATATTTTCTTCATTTCCTTCAATCCTTCCTTCATCTCCAGTTCTCTGTATTTCATCTTCAGTTCGTATGTGCAGTATGAATACTCACTCTATCATAATCAATATCATTATTCTGCTCTTGTGTACGTTGTAGTCCATTCGGATCATCATTTCTTTGAATTTTTTCTTTCTCCTTCTTCTAATTGCTCATGAATTTCTCCTCTTCTTCGTTCGACAATTCTTTTATTCTTCTGGTTGTTGTCGCTTGCTTAACGGTAGATCTAATTCTTACCATTTCCACTTTCTTGTATTATCGAATGAAAATCTCAAATGTTGAAGGAAAAATTCTGGTTTTTTTTTTTTTTTTTTAAATTCTAAAAACTTGATTTTTGAACAGATTCACCAACAAGATATACGACTCGTCTCTGTTTCCAGCGCCAAAATGTAGTTGCAGGAAATCCTACAACCATATCACTATGAATTTAGACAAGATTCTAAGTAATCATAATGCAATTCTTTTATTATCTCAAGTTCTTGAATCGGTTACAAGATAATACAATGACTTTATTTGCTCTTCAAATAAACTTTCTCTCTCTTAATTTCCTGTCTAACACTTATCTCAGATCCCTCTCTCAATACACAAATTCCTTCCCCTTATATAGGGTTCTACATAGTGGATGACAGCTAATAGATCCCCTATTTTCGGAATCGCTGTGCGTTACAATCACTCATGTACACACACTCAATCTCGCACACTTTACTTCTTCACACAGATCATCACACTTTACTGGTGACTATTCTGACATCATTAAGTACGTCATCCTAATTGAAACATGTGCGGTAATCCTCGCTTAAGACAAATGACCTTTACTTCGCATACATAATGAATGTGCGATATTTTACTCCTACATTTTGCCTCTTCTCATTTCGTTCTCTTTATAAAGTGAGTGATACGAAGAATCTCCATCTATTAGTATCGCACATGCTAGACTTTTCATATTCTGCTCTACCGACACATTTCCAGAATTTGAGTAAGACAAGATCATAGTTTGAGCCAGTGGTACAAAAATATCGTGCTTATTAACTACAAACAAAGCACGGGCACTTTCTCATATAGGGAGACTAGGGAGGGAGGGAGGGACGGACACAGAATGTGAGCTAGCTACCAATCCAATCCAATCCAAAAGGCAGATGGGCAGGGCGGTTTGGTGTTTGGTCGTGTCATTCCCTTTTCATCAACTTTTTGTTTTCTTTCTTTCTGGAGAGAGAGATAAAAGAGACAATGAGAAATCCACAAACATAAATAAACTTTAAGATAAAGGAATCCCTAATTTATTCTATTTGATTTTATTTTATTTGGATACATGATGAAGAAGATTCAACAACAACATTTGGTGATGGTAGGCTGAACGCTGAAGCTTTGGAGATCAGATCAGTTTTATGCTGCTGCTGATCATCATCATCACTCTTTCTATTTCTATTTCCATTTCTGTCCAGGTAGCTATCCTATTTTCTACATCCAAATTTTATTGTTTCTATTCTGTTTTTTTTTTCCCCTTCAGATTTCAGGTGATTTCTTGTTATCTTGTTACTTTTCTTCTTCAAATTCATATGTCTGATTGCTTAGCCACAGCATGTTCTCGTTGTGATTATCATATTTTGGTTTTAGGTTTAATTGTTTGTGTTAATCAAATTAATATTATTAGTAAAACATGATTCATGCCATATCTGCTTCTCAATTCATCTCAATTATTAGTTGAATTGGAGACAACAAAATTCAGGAAAAAAACAGATTACCATGGGAATTTTAATTTCTACTAATTTGCAAATGTGGTTTCACTCACTACCAAAAACTTATATGGCGAGCCCAATTTTACTGATTTATGTCTATTAATCTACAGGGAACTCACTGCTGCTTTTACAATCCATAAAGTCTTGTCACTCTAAGATTGTTATGGGAAATTGTTGTGTTAGCAAGGTAAAGCATTGCATCTCCCATTTGCCTTTAAACCATATCTTTCTTAACTTGTGTTGTTATGTCTTCCTTGGAGACGCACTTCTAATTGCATTTTCCACTTTTAAGGTTTCAATGTTATCTCTTCATTGTAATTACTGGTGTCTATATTTATCAATTAAGGATATCATGTCCTTAATTGATATCAAAGGCTCTGTAGAGATTTTAGTCTTCCCCTTCATTTGGAGAAACTTACAGCCACTATCTGTGTCTCTTCTGTTGTATGTACATTTTACATCTTGCAGTTCCGTAATCATCTATGGAATGTAAAGTTTCTTAGTATCTCGCAGCACCTAGGGCAACTTTATTCCGAATTAATATCCAGTATTAGCACTTACGGAATTGAGATTGTATCAACTATTTATACAACATAACAACCCCACCCCATGACACTCTGGCTAGTATATATATTAAGCGTCTCCAATAAATGCAATTGGTTACAGCTTTCTTTTCTACTCTTCAGATATAAATCTACAGGACACATTTCTGTGTAGGTCCACATTTTCTATTTCCATTTTTGTTCGATCTTCGCATCCCCTAATCACCTCAGAAGATTTGCCCAGTAGTTGTAGATCATTTGTATCCAAGCCTCCCACTTGCTCCAGTTAGGGAAACATTTAAGATGTTCCAGGTACTATGTTTTTGAACTATGAGTCTCAAATTTCATTTGGGTTTGCCGCAGAAGCATCAAAGCTTCATTTCTGAAAACAATTCTAGAAGCCCTGTTTAATCTACCCTCTTTCTCTATATTCAACCGAATTGGTTTCATATAGGCAGTGTGTGGGTTTGTTGAACCTAGACACTTGGTAGATGGTGTGTCTCTATGAGAAGTCCATGTTTGGTTAAACCCTTCATTTTGTATTTATATAAAGGCATTCCCCTACGTTGTACTTGCAGTCTCGTGATGATGACGAGGATTCTTACCACCATAAGGTAAACTTTGCTAGTGGAAATGTGCATCTTATAACTACCCAAGAACGCTGGGAAGAGAAATTGGCTGAAGCAAAAAGGGATAGCAAGATTGTAAGTATTCTTCGAGTTGTTTACTTGTTTTTGCTTAAGAAAGAGACGGATCGAAATGTTAGATAACAAAGTAACTTGAACATCTTAGTTATGAGGCTTCATTGTCATGTATTCCAGACCTAGTGTTTCACATTCACATGGGCAAGCTAGAAAATCATTCTTTGATAACTTGTGGCAGTTAGACTGGCTTGTGATATTCGCAAAAGACTTTTGTGATAGATTTCACTCAACGTTTTGATAAATGGTCTATGAGTTTCCAGTTCATGATGTTCATCTCTGTATATATTCAGTAATGATCCTAAGCTGTTGAAACTCCTTGTGCTTCTATTTGCTTAATTTGTTTGGCTGTTCAACAGATTGTTGCAAATTTTAGTGCGTCGTGGTGTGGTCCGTGTAGAATGCTTGCTCCTCTCTTTGGCGAGCTGTCTGAGAAATATCCTACTCTTATGTTCCTCACTGTAGATGTGGATGATTTACCTGTATGTATTGCTGCAATCTTGCATTTCTGGCTTTCCTTTTCCTAATGTAATAGTGTGGTCTCTTTCTTTCAAACTCTCTGAAATTCGTTCCTTGGTGCTGGGTTGCAGGAACTTAGTTCTTCATTGGATATCCGAGCTACTCCGACTTTCTTTTTTCTCAAAGATGGGCAGCAGATCGATAAGCTTGTGGGGGCTAACAAACTAGAACTTCTAAAGAAGATTCCAGCTGCTCTTGATTCTGCAAAACAAAGCTGATAATTTCTTTTTTCTTGTGTGGCATGCTTGCTTGTTTTTTTTCTGCCCGGAAAAATAGAGATAGGGGAGGTAATAAAGATACTAGTATATGGTTGGTGGACGGCCTTCAGCTGCTGCTGTTGCGATGAATTAGTGTTATTGAGTTTGAGTTTTTAGAAATGTAAAATGCACTGCTAGAACCAAGTTTTTTCGCATTGTAATGTCCCACTCAGATGTACAGGTAACGAAATCTTCAATTTCCATATATTAACATAAATTTTCCCAGCGACCAAATGCCTTCTTAGTGACTTTAACTTGAAGTTCTCATACTTGGTGGAAAGCCAAAAGCTCCATAATCCCAACACCCGTAGACACTTGTGTTGTCAAATGACATTGGTATAACAACGGTGAACGGCATCTGATAACCTAAACCCAGTGAAACAAGCGGCAGCTCAAACTTCATGGCGTAACATTATTGGGTGTAAACTTCGTCATTCCAAACTCCTGAAGCCAACTAACATGAACATCATAGGACTAATAAAGAATTGAAATTGACTTTGTAATAAGTCAGTAAAGGGAGTTAAATGATTTCTTATTTCCTAATTACTTTACTATCAAACTAATCACACATTCATATTGATATAAGCAGCTTAATCAATAGAATATTGGCTACAACAACATAAAAAATTGAACCGCTGTACATTTATGAATCTTCTTCTCAGATTTTCTATAGAATTTTGTTTGATTTCTCTCGAGCTTAAAAGGGAGAAAACAAACATGTCTTTATCCAAACCTATTAAACAAAGATTGCTAATCAACCAATCACATACAAGAAACAGATACTGATAATGATTCAGAATTTCTCAGACTTGTCTTCTGATCAAAAATTCAGAAAGATAAAAGGTTGTAGAGATCAAAACATCAAACATTTAATAATACAAACTGCATAATATATAAAGAGAGCATTAATCAGTTCAGCTCTGATACTTAACCTTAATCAGCAACAAGAAAGATAAGATAAGCAGCAATTAAGGATTAACGTACTTAATTAATTAGAAGTAGTAATTATTATTACATGCTTTAAAATTAAAATGAAGGAACAATACCATAACCAGAATCAATCACAAAACCCCCCGAAGAAGGATTATTAGAATGATACATTCTTTCCATTTGATTATCAGCTTCGATCTCAGTTTCAGTTCGTTTCGCAAACCTACCTTTAATTCTTGGTCTTGTTTCGGCATACGCTTTTCTCGATGCATATCGGATTGTTTTCTCAAATTTACGGTTCTTTCGTTTCTCTCTGTATCTTAAAACTCTAGCTTCTCGATCTAAACCAGTTAATTGAGTTACAACTACTGCATTTTCAACTCCATTACTAACAGTATTTGTATCAATCATTCCATTACTAGTAGACATAACACCATGATGATGGTCGATAATCATACCGTTTTTCCTAGAAAATGGGTTTGATATGTCTGTCATTGAGTTGCAGTTTGAAGAATCCGGCACAACTCCGACTTCAGATGACGATACCTACACAATAATTAACTAACAATCAACAACATGTACTAACTAGTTCTAATCCCATTTGATCAAAAATATAAGAAGCTTAAAATAATTCAGATCTGAAACTTTAAACTTACACTGTGACTAACAGATTGAGTGCTGAAGCTGTAAGCAGGTTTAGGTTTAGAGAAATCGAACTCATAGCAATGATTCTCTGAACAATTGAACGAGGCAGCAGGATGATTCTGAATCGGATTAGTAGCCACAGGAACAACAGAATCAGAACCAGCAGAACCATTTTGATTCTGAAACTGTTTCTCTCCACCGATATCAGGGTAATCAAGATCAAGATACGAATCAACATCAGAGAACAAATAATCAACTCCTCCAACTCCAATTCCAGATTTCAACATCAGATCTGGTACAGCTTCCACCACCACACCTAACTTAGACGACGGAGGGTTCTGGAACAACCAAGAAGCATCACCATCATCAGCCTTATGATGAATATTAGTCTTGACATCAACAACATCATCTTCATCTTCTTCAACAACTTCATTCGGTTGTCCCTTAACAAAATGATCAGGAACAAGCAAGAAGTTCAAATCAGAACTAATTTTATTATTACCCGCCGAAGCTGCCGCTGAAATAGCCGATTCGAAAAACGGAACCACCGGAACACGTTCGTGACGACGTGCTAATGGATTAGCTGAATGAATATCTGCATCACAAGTCACACAGAGTGAAGCCGCATCAGCTTTACAAGTAACAGAAGCTGGAGCTGATTCACAAACCTCACACATCCATACTCTTTCGTGCCTTGATGCTAGTTTATTAGCTGAATGAATGTTTGAATCACAAGTCATACATAAAAAAGCTGAATCTGCTCTGCAGAACAACAAAGCTGTTGCTGATTTACATGAATCACACAGTTTGGTGTTCATACTCCAATTTCCACCTCCTGCTGATCTTCTGGTTTCAACTTGAATCCCCATTGATTTTTCTTCTTCTATTTTTTTTCAATTTTGTAGAAACTTGAGTTTGTGATAATTCAATTTCTCCGAGTATAAATGAGCAGCCTTGTATCCATCCAATCTAGATAGGTGACGAGTCTAAACTGGACACGTGGACGGCTTCATAGCCATATAAATCATTTTCCATTTAATTAATTAATTAAAAATGTGACATTACTCTACACTGAGATGGAGAAGATTTTTCACTGTTTGATTGATTTGTCCGATCTGAGAGGATAATGTAGATAAAGAATTTAAAGGGAACTCTTTCCTTCCTTGTTTCTCCGAATAGCATCAGGTATGGGGAACTCAATTGTTTATATGACCATGGTGCTTATTCCGTTGGTTTAGTTGGTCACAGTGATGTTTAAATAAAACAAGCAGTCTGATTGCTGACTCGGCGAGGTTGACTCAAACCCAGACATCGAGTCAGCTGCAAACAAATAAGGTGTTAGTTTATATCCGTCCAATCTTTGGCAAGAACTCGATGGTATATGATGCTCATCGTGACTGTGTTTTCAAAACGTTTGTTATATATTTATAGCACGTTTGGATACACATCCAGATATAGATTTTCGACTTTTAAAAATTAAAAAAGAAGAAGCTAGTTTGGGTATAAAATTTCAAAAGCCACTTCTACAAGCAGAAAATGAGGTTTTTGTATGGCAAAATGTTTGTATTTTTGATTTCTACTTTTAAAACTCACGGCACTGGTTGCTCTGATACTTAATTTCATTTGATCAATTATCAATTTTACTTTTCTTTCCCATCATTTTCTTCTGATCCATCACAATTATCACTTTTTAGAAGTACTTGTAGCTGGAAAAATAACTTTTCATAAGTAGTACTAGTGAATCACAGATTGCATTGACGATGGATGGATGGATGATCGACCTCCCCTCCTAGATCTATAAAATAGAAAAAGTTAAAAAGGGCCAAACACATTCTTGGTCAAGTTTGGGTGTACAGACTAGTTGGCAGACGACCTAAACACAACACTCCAATTAATGAATGAGAAAGAAGGAAAGGGCCAACTATTGGGTTCATGTATCTATCACAGGCATGGGTATGGGTGTCCACAGTTGGGGAGGGAGGGACAATCACCCACCCTATATAGTCGCATCATTTCGCATGTGCTTGTGCTTATCCCAACTTGATACTGGCAGGCTGGCCCCTCTGATATGCCTCGCTCTCAAAATGTAAAGGGGGACACAGTCTGTATCCTCCACTCTTCCTTGGTGATTTGATATCTGGTATGACTTTTTTTTTTTATTATTTTTTCTTTTAGAAAAAGAGGTTTCCTTCCCCTAGTTAGTAAGTTCGCGAATGATTCGCGAATCATTCGCGAATTTTTCCGTATCACGAATTTTACCGTCTTATTCACGTACGTTTGCAACTCCGAATCCAAGTCGCGTATTATGTGGCATTCCCGGATTATTCGCGAATCGTTCACGAATTTTACGTATCCCGAATGATACGTCCGCTTAATTCGCCATAAATTCTTTAGCTTTTACTTTTCAAAGACTCCACTTTTTGGGCTTTACTGCCTCCCGAACATACACGACCGAATATTAGACGTGTTGTAATTTTTATGAAACAAAAACGACTGAAGAGATTTGAAGGTGAAGGTGAGAGAGATCTCAAACTCACTAACCAAGCATCTAAACCACCATACGACGTCCTTTTGGATAACTAATGTTGTATATATTATTAATATCATCATATTGAGTTTATTTTTCCTTAAATAACTCACACATATGCATAAAAATTGGTCTATGACCTTATAAATACAAATTATTTGTTATATATAGATACCGAATTTTCAGAGCCGAACTCACATTTATAAATCGAATTATACACGTACGTATGCCGTTCCGAATTAATGACGAATCACGTCCCGTTGACCGAATTTTGGACCGAATCTGAATTTTACAAAACCGTATAATACTCGTACGTTTGCCGTTCCGTACGTTTGCCGAATCCCGAATTGCTAACTAGGTTCCTTCCTGCGATTGATATAAAAGTACCATAAATTCCATGAAGGGATGCCATTGATATAAAAGTACCATAAATTGCACGAAGGGAATCACGGTACACCGATACATTTTCATTACAAGATTTAATATATAAGTAAATTTGTATAATTCTTAAACTATTGTTAGTCAATTATGAGTAATGACATACTTGTTACAAAAAATAGAAAATCTAGCTGTCCAAATCATTTGGGTTCTCCTAACTAAGGTAAAATCTTGAGCTAAAAAGTTTATGTGAAACTTTGTGTTGTTTCCAAATTCTTCACTAATCGGGTATTTTTGTTTTTTTGCCTCAACATACATTCGAACCAGCAACAGCAGAGTGGGTTCAGAGTTGCTCCTGAAAGAGATAATGTGGCCACTCAATTCAGTCGCTCATTGGAAGGCTGCGTCCGCTCCAGCTTTCTCTAATCACAAAATTGGTTAAAAAGACCAAAATCAACAATTCCTGGATGAAATGGACAGTTAGATTTTGATACTGTTTAAATGGACAAAAATGTAAAAATAGGCAGGATGTAACCAGTTTTATCGTGCCCATTTTCAAATATTTTTTCTTATTTTTAATTTACACAGGATGTATCCAATTTCATCCTTGCTATTTTTTAAATTTAAGCTAGGATGAATCCAGTTTCATCCTTGTTATTTTTTTTTGGCCATTTCATCCAAAATATTTTTTACTCGTCCATTTGAACCGTGAATTAAAAATATTTGGACAAATGACCCATTTTCCGTTCTCTAATTCTTCTATGTGGTATGACTTTATGCAAATGGTTTATTGATGTGAATTTACAAGTGATCGATGTTAGTTTGGCTTTCATTTCTACAGGGGTTGTTACCACCCCTTGATCAACTAAATTGAATTAGGTGTGTTGATATTGATAGACAAAATTTGATTCAAGTAATGGGCCTCGTATTATTGAAAAAGTGGTCGGCCAATTTTCATCCTAGTTGAGAGTAACCTATGGTTTTGCATATTAAAAACGTGTAATCCCTTTTTGATTTCTTTGTCAGTCTTGTCAACGTCTTCTTGCAAAATTGTTAAGACCCAACGGAAAGTCCTAAGATTTACCCAGAGGTGTTTCCCTTTAAAGTTTTCTGAGGCTGTTCATGGATGATGATATTCCAACACAAAGTTCTTCGGATAGTCAACCATTGGACACAGGTATAATGATAAATATTTCTAGGAATTACTAGGTAGTCCAGGAAACCCAGTACCGGTTACTCTCTAATCCACCCCTAGAATAAAATTATCCGCTGGTGGACCAGAATATTTATTCCCTAGTCCAAAACGTGCGGGTCACACAAGACAAGTTTTTCAAAAGTACCAAAAATACCCTTTCTGCAACTCCACGAACAAATCAAATTCAGTTTCTTTCTCTTTTTTTCATCTCAGATTTGTTTCTCTTTGGTTTTCTCTGCTCCTGCGTTTTGGTTCATCACAGTATCTGGTAGCGTCTTTCAATTAGGCTCATCACAGCTATTATCTCGTAAATCATCTGTGCTTCGAAATCAGATTCGAACAAGGTATTTATCTCGTAAATCATCTTCCTCTGCTGTTTTTCTTGGAATGTTGATAAATAATTAGGTTTATTCTGATCCGATTTCTATCAGAATAGTTGTCTATGATGTACATTGTTATCTTTCTTTTATGATTTCAGTTTTCTGATGATTTACATTGTTCAATTCAGTTTCCGTTCGATTTACATTGTGATTTTTGTGTGTTTCAATTAGGTATCTTAAAATCGAATTAGGTTAATCTCAGATTCGAACAAGGTATGTTACTATAATCACCTTTTCTCTGTTGCTGTTCTGTTTTAGTTTCTTTGTAATCTGATATAGGTTTGTTTAACTGTATTTTTTGATATAGGTTTGTTTTGTTAGATAGATCGTGTAGTAATTTTGTATTCTCTTTTTGATATAGCTGCAGTTCTTCTATTTATAGAAGATGAAACTCAAAACATATTGATATGTTGTAAAATATATTCTACATGTTACATATCAATACGTACTGCATATAGCCTGCAAATATATCTTACTAAAATACAGTAGATGCCAATACATATCAATATGTATAACGTATAGGAATTCAGAGACTTAGTTATTCTACATGTTACATACCAATACGTACTACATATAGCCTGCGCTCTTAGTATGTATCGTGCAATACAGTAGATGCCAAGCTGCACATATCCATACTTGTTTAACCAAAGGGCTTACATTAGTTGCTCTCTTCCACACATCATCAAAGGAATTTGGTATTTGAAGTTTGAATATAAAACAAATCCACCTCCATATTTCAGTGCTAAATTTACACTCCCAAAGCAAGTGAAACATACTATCTTCATTTTCTTCACAAATACAACATCTTGAAACCATGTCATACCCATTCTTTATCATTGTTTGATCATCAGTGTACACTCCTTGAATCAATTTTCAGATGTTGCTAGCCACAGAAGGATGAAGAAAGTTCTTCCATATATATCTATACCAATTCACTGGTCGTTCTTTGTGTCTTAGATTATTCACTGCAACTGAAACTGAGAATTCCCCTTTCAAATCACCAGTCCAAACTTGCATATCTTCTCCTCCTACAACTTCTGGTGGTCTAAGATTGTGTGTCATCATTTGAAGTTCAGTATCAAAGGACCATTTACCATCTACCATTATATTTGAAACCTTCAAGTTAATATTTTCAGCTATGTAATCAGTGTATCCAAATCTTTCAATGAGTGATCTATCCCCAATCCACAAATCAAACCATACATAAATGTTGGTTCCATCCCCAATACTCCATATGATGTCATCTTTAAGAGCATTCCAGGCCCATTTTAAACCTGGCCATACTGAAGATTTTTGCCATTTTGTGCTCCACTGACCATTTTTATCCTTGTATTTTGCATGAAAAAACAAATCCCAATCTTCATCTGACTTATTAATCTTCCACATCATCTTCATGAGAAATACTTTGTTTATAACTTCAAGTCTTGAAATCCCCAAACCCCCTTAATCAAGTGGTGTACATACTCTCTTCCATGAGAATTTGTGATATTTCCTTATATCTTAATCCCCTAACCAAAGAAAATTTCTCATAATTCTTTCACAAATTTTAATGACTGAAGTTGGCCATTTGTAGATAGCCATACTATACACAGGAATACTGCTTAGCACTGACTTAATCAGTACTAATCTCTCTTGAAAAGACAATAACTTACCCTTCCAAGCAGCAAGTTTCTTTTGCATCATTTCTACCATTGGCCATAATGTGGAGGTTTTCACTCTTCCTTGAATAAGCACTACACCCAAATACTTGTCAGGGAATTCACTTCTTTTCATTTGAATCATCTTTTTAATCTGCATTTTTCTCAACTCAGAAGTACCATCAATGAACATCTTATTTTTGGTTGTGTTTATGATTTGACCAGAACATTTTTTGATAATCTTCAAGAAGTTGCATTAGATTTAAAATACTCTTTTTAGCTCCAATAATAAAGATGAAAACATCATCTGCAAAGAATAAATGAGTTGGATGAATACCTTTCCTTTCCACCATTGGACAAATTGAACCTTCATTTACCAGTTGAGTGAGTCTTCTACTTAAAGCTTCCTCCATTAACACAAAAATTATTGGAGATAAAGTATCACCCTGCCTCAATCCTCTTCCAACAGAGAAGAAACCACAAGGCCCACCATTCACCATTACTGATATTCTAGCTGACTGAAATAAAATATGCAGCGACTCACACCATTTTTTAGAGAAGCCAAATTTCTGCAAAACCAAAAATAGAAACTCCCAATTAACTGAATCATAAGCTTGAGAAATGTCAAGCTTAAGAGCTACATTGCCACATCTTCTTTTTCTTGACATTTCATTCACTAATTCTGAAGCTAATATTATCTGGTCTTGAATACATCTACCCTTAACATAAGCCACTTGCTGAGGAGAGACCAATTTATGCATTAGATTACCAATTCTTGTTGCCAGAATTTTTGTGAAAATTTTGAAGTTTACATTACCCATGACAATTGGACTGTATTGACTTGGTTTCCTTGCACCTTCAGTTTTTGGAATAAGTACTAAAAAGTTGGAGTTGAGACCTTTGGGTATAAACCTTCTTCTCCAGCAGAACTGAATTGCTTCCACTACATCTTGATGTATGATATCCCAGCATGACCTATAGAAACAACTTGAAAATCCATCAGGACCAGGTGCACAGTCTTGGTCCATGTCAAATAGTGTGGCTTTAATTTCTTCTTCATCTGGAACTTTCTCAATCATTTCCTGATTATCACTAGTTCTCACTTCTGGAATGTCATTCAACATATGCTCAACATCTTCCACTTCCTTATACTTAAATTTCTGTTCAAAATATTCAATTAGTTCTTCTGAAATTTTCTTTTCGTCTGAAATTATATTACCATTCTGATCCTCAAGCTCACTGATACTATTTCTTGCTTTCCTAATCTTGAGTTTTTCATGTAAGAAACCTGTATTAGCAGCTCCATCTTTAATCCATTTATTCCTTGATTTTTGTTTCAGAAAAGTATGTAACTGAGCTTCTTTAGAGCTATGCAAATTCTGAGCTGCCACCAAATTATCTAGTGCTTCTTCATCAAAAGGGTTATTATCTGAATTTAACATAGCCTCCTGAACTTTTCCTTCTACCTCCTTGACTTTAACATTAATATTACCAAATACATTCCAATTCCAATCCCTTAGAATCTTCTTTAATTTTTCAGCTTATGTTGAAAGACAAAAGCTGGATCACCAACAATTTTTTCAGACCAACAATTCTGCACAACATCCATAAAGTTCGGATGTGATAACCACATTTTTTGAAATCTCATTGGAGCATTTTTTAGTTTGGGAATATTGACACAACCACCTAGTAGAGGAGCATGATCTGAAGCCACTCTTAAACCAACTTTATACTCCCAATCTTCAAATTTTTGTAACCATAACTGGTTAAACACAACTCTGTCTAAATTACACAAAATTCTTTTACTTTCATGCTGACAATTAGACCAACGGTATATAAGACCAGTTTTAGGAGCATGCATAAGTGAACAAGTATCAAGACAATTATTGAACTCCATCATTGCACTTCTTTTTGGAGCTTTACCACCAATTTTTTCATCAACTGAAGTAATTGCATTAAAATCTCCAATTGCCAACCATGGAAAATTTAGATCACTAATAACTTCCATCTTTGCCCATAAGAATCTTCTCTGAACAACTCTCACATGAGCATGAACACCAGATACAAGAACACCACCAATATCCACTGTAACCATCTGACTTGACATAGAAACTACTGAAGAAGTAGGTAAATTCTTATTCCAAAACAACCATATATTTCCCTTTTTATTTGAAATTGAGTGATGAATCACCATACATTGCATGCCTGGTAAATTCAGCTTATTGCAAAAAGAAGAAGAACAAAAAACCTTAGGTTCTGCAACCCAAACAACAGAAGGATTAAATTGATTTATTATAGCTCTTAATTTATTTTGAGACCTGGCTCTTCTAAGGCCTCTTAAATTCCAAAAAATGTCTCTCATTTCTTGGATTAGAGGCCTATAGTGCCTCCCTTTCCTTGATTCATTCTAAAGTTGTATTTACTTGGGAATTGTGTACCAGTTGAAGTAGGAGCAGTATTTACCTGACCTGGAAATTGTGTACTAGTTGAAGTAGAAGCAGCATTTACCTGACATACTGTAATTTCACCCTCTCCAGTTTTTGTTTTTTGTGATGAAGATTTCTGAACAACTCTAAACCAAGAAGTTACTGGGACTCTTTCAGAAGAGACTATGCTATCTTTTCCATTAACAAACTTAATCACACTTGATTCCAAAGAATTGTCTTCCACCATTTGAAGTATTTTTGTTGGAGTGAGAATTTCTTGTGGAACTCTTTCAGTACTAGCTTATTCTTCATTTACTGCTAAATCTTGCAGAGAACTGAATCTTCCTTCAGTAATAGGAATCTCAGAGTTTGGTAGAGGAGTTCCTACTTCTGGCATTATTAAAGGTGGACAAATATCAAAGGATTCTTGTGGCCTCATATCTGACCTTTGTCAATTGGCTTCTCAACACTACCCACTGGAACCCTGTGGGATTTTTCTTATTAGTGTTATTTTTGAACCTACATTCTGTTAAAGTATGACCAACAATTTTACAATGAGAGAAAATTTTTGGTAATTTGTTTAGAAAAATGCCCTGTGAGAAACTTCCATATTTAGTGATTATCCATAGCTTATTTGGTATTGGTTGTGAAAGATCCAGCTCAACCAAAACTTTTGCAGCATACCCACTTGAAAATCTAAGAGTAGCATCATCCACCTTGACCGGATTTCCAATTGCATCACATATTGTAAATAACGTTTTCTCATCTCAATATTCCAAGCTTAATCCTGGTAGAGACACCCATATCAAGGCATGAGAGGTTCTTTGATTCTCAGGTCTAAAATTGGGAATCCAATTTCTAGTTCTTAATACCTGATCCTGTACATCCCAACATTTTGAAATATAGTTCTTATCTTCTTCATTAGACAGCTTAACCGTGAAAAAACCTTTACCCAAAGGAATTAAATGACAACTACCGGTTAATTTCCATTGACCTTTTAAAATATTCATCGTATCTGCAAACTTAATTCAAAGAAAATCCAATCTACCTATCAGAGAAAACTTCCATGAATCATACCTGTTGTCTTCTTGATCATCAATCAAAGAAATCGAAGGACATTTTTCTGAAATTTTTGTAATGTTGACAACCCTCGATCCAGTAGCTGAATGATTATCTGCCATATTTTCAACGATTTCTTTTAGTGAAGCTCCATTAATAACTATTGACTTTGAAGATCTAAATTTCCACACCAGATTCACCTGAAACTAATAAGGAATTAATGAAGAAAGATAAAGATCGAGAAAATATTGTAACTTTATAAATTCCAAATTGAATTTGGTTTCCTTTTTTTAATCTTTTTCCTATTCTTTTTAAACACAACCATATTAGAGCTTTATTTGTCTGTCAGGCCTTTAAGTCTTTAGATTCCGGAGAAGATTTCTTATAAGGGACAACTTGTACTGATCGTTCGCCGTGTGATTGAACGAACACCTGATTTGATCTGGGGACCAGATGGCAATGGTTATGTCACGTGCAATTATCCGAAACCGCCATTACGATGACTGCACGTTAGAGAAGAATGAAAGGCGTAGTAAGCTTTATGGTGGACAATTCGTTGCTCGAGACTCTTGGATTTTACTTGCTGTTGTTAGCTCGTGAAGGTGAGTAGTGCTTCCCAACAATATTGTCTATCATGAAAACCAACTATACGAATATATTTCTACTAACACCACTCATTAAGTTGGGCCTGAAAAAGTGTAGAGCTAGCCTAACTCCATGCTCCAAACTCAAAACTCTTTTCATACTGTGAAAACTACAGTGAGACCCATTCTCACACATTTTTCTACTGAGAAACCCACCAACAGAAAACTGAAGGCGCGCACCCATTTTTTGGGGAAAAATTATTCTCAAACCCATAATTATGAAATTTTGTTTTCTCTCTTCGTTCTTCTTATCTTCTTCTTCTTCTGTTCTTACTCCACCGAATTCAGTTCATAGAATTGAGTTAAATCTTGTGAGCTGTTCTTAGGAAGCTTGTTAAATTGATTAGTTGGAGACGAAGGTGATGGTGTTGTGTTTGTATGAGTTCCAGGAGAAAAAGAAGATGATGTTGATGTTTGTGATGAATCTCTCAAGGTTTGATTTCATGAACTTATTATCTCAAGGTTTTTATATCTCATAGTTTTCTTGTGATTTCACTAGTTTTTTTTTTTTGTTTTTAGCTTTCTAGATCTAGGAACTTCGGTTCTAGATATCACACAAAATTCAACGGAAACAGTCGATCTGGTGTTGTGTTTGATTGAAGAAGATGTTAGAAGGAATGAGAACGAATGGGTACTTCATTGACGGAATTTAACAGCAACAACAATGGATTTGTGGTGATGATTGGACGGAGCATGTCGGCTGAATTGATTTGTTGTGCTATGAATTTGAGGATTAGTGGCCGGAATTTTGAAGGATCGGGAAATTGGTGTTGTAGATATAAATGAAGATAGTAGCAGGTAATGATTGCATAGTATTTGAGATGGGTTCTATAATGGAATGGCGTTATGGGAAATTTCAATTGAGCCAGTGGTGTTGGTTGGGATTCCGGCCAATTGCTTCAATTGTTCTTGACAAGAGCGATTGAAATGGGGGTTTTTGGTTTGTATTGAACTGGAGTTTCCAGATCCAGTTCAAGGCTGCCGATGATGGTGGGAATAGTTTGTGTTGGCTGCAATTGATGGCAGCGACTTTTCATTTTTGCAACTTGTTTACTGAAGCACGTAGAAAGATTTGTGCTAGCAAAGGGATCAGAAAGAGCTAGATCTTATGTAATTCCAATAAGATTGCACAAATTCAAGTTCTGTCACCAATAGTTTTGTTGTACCAGGTTTGCCTTGGACTTCTGTGAATCTTTGGGAATGGTTAGCACAGGGTTGAGTTTGAGAACAACAAAGAATTATTGGTGTGAGTAACATATACAGTTTTGGGTTATATTGTGACCGAAAAATATTAAATTTTCTATAATTATGGTTGTTGTCATGATTGAGCTACGAACAAATGGATGAATGGATCAGTGAAGTGAGTTAGGAATGGTGGTGTTGATGTTATGCAACAACTATTCAGTCGAGAAACTGTCTGCATAACATGTTATGCATTCGTGAAAATGGATGCATAACCTGTTATGCATCTACAAAATTTGTTGCATAACTTGTTATGCAGTCCAGAAAACCTGCATAACATGTTATGCAGGTTTAATTGCAGATGATGGTGTAAATACATGAAAGAAGATGATGGTGTAAATACATGATTTTGACCAAGAGTCCCCGAATAACTGAAAGATAATGGTTTGCGTGGGAGTTAATGAAACATGAAAGAAGATGATGATGTGGTTATGACTGCATAACATGTCATTCCGTCGAGAAACTGTCTGCATAACATGTTATGCATTCGTGAAAATGGATGCATAACTTGTTATGCATCTACAAAATTTGTTGCATAACTTGTTATGCAGTCCATAAAACCTGCATAACCTGTTATGCGTCCGAAAATATGGCTACATAATGCATTATGCATCGAGAAAATAGATGCATAACCTGATATGCATTCGTAAATATGGATGCATACTGCATTATGCATCAATTTTTTATATGTACGGCTAAAATCAACTAAAACAATGGTTACATAACTTGTTATAAATGCATAACTTTGTTATGCAGTCGAGAAAATGGTTGCATAATTCGTTATGCGTCTGCATAATGCGTTATGCATCCTTTTTGGTGGCTGCATAATGGTTATGTATCAAGTTTTCGAAAATTTTGCCTAAAACGATGATCACCTCCGATTTTTTCATGAAAAACAAAAATTTGATATTGTTGTTTGTACTTGTTGCGTAGCTCTCTTTAAAAGATTTCCAACCATATAAAATTTGTAAATTTCTAAGGTGCGGATTTTTAGATATGGTATGTCCAAGTTGAGTTGCTAATTATATCCCTGATGCATAACTCAGTTATGCAGATGCATAATCCGTCATGCAGAAGTTTTTAATAATTTCATATAATTATGGGTGTCATGGAAATAATTATGGGTGTCACAGTACCCAAAATTAATTGTGGGCCTGAGGATGAGAATATTTTTTTTTTGAGTCTCCCCCTAAGTTCCCCTTTCATACTTCCTTATTATTGTGATCATCTGTTAGGGATACAGAGAGAATCTCTAGTCGTGCAATGCACCTGCAGGTATTTGTAAATGCATTCCGCAATTGAATTCAGCAACCATGAACTGATTAGATGTTCTGCATTGCCATCAACACTAGGGGCAACCATGAATTCAATTGTCAACCGCCCCTTGCTTGCTTGCTGCTTCCCTATTATGGGCCTTCTGCTGTTATAGGTTAATGGGCATATGTGAATTTGGATGAGCAGTTGTTTGGTGTGTTCTTAAGTATAGTTTAGGTTATCAATCAGATGTACAGGTCAAACAAATTTATCTTAATCTGGAAAATTATACTAATGTACATGTGCCCATTGACCAAATGTCTTTCCCTGTGAAAATCTACATTATCACCCAAATTCTACCAAATATCTTCCCCTACAGTAAAACATTGTGCCCATTTGACCGGCAATATGTATCTAAAGACTTAAAGGCTTAGATAAATAATACTCCCACATTGAATGGTAAGGAAACCCTCATTTCCTATTGGCCGAAATAAAGCTTTTTCGAGTTTTGTGAAACAAGCGTTTGGATGAAAACACTAGGCAATGGATGATTAAAAAAAAAAAAAAAAAGACAAAATTCAACTTCGAACTCAGTCGAAAAGAGATCAAATTCCAAACTCTAAACTACATTATGGCGTTATTGTTGTGTTATTTGCTATATATTTAGGTTGAATGAAATCGTGTCAAAATACAAATTGAATTTCGGAGATCTGGGTGGCAAAGTAAGCCGTTTTAATCGTGGTGGTGTAACAAGAGGTAGCAGCAGTAACAAGGGGTTGTAACAAGGTGCATATCATGATGGTGATGGTGTAACAAGAGGAAGCAGTAACAAGTGGTTTGCAACAAAGTGCATGTCATGGTTGTGGTGGTGTAACAATGGGGATATCATGGTGTTGGTGCATAGCAAGAGGACGCAGTCATAAGTGGCCGCAGTTCGGAAGCAAGGGTGTTCAGGTGGATGTTCTGGAATATAAAGATCCGGAAGTCGGTGGTTATGGCAGTAGAGGTGGCGGTCACAGTCAAAAACGGCGGAACAAGGTACGTTTTATGATGGTTATTGATTAATTCCCTAATTTAGCTTGGTACAAAATCTATATAGTTATTGTTGTTGAGTTGGCCGGGGTGCACCATGAGATATATAGGTGGAGATCGTGAATTACGGATTGCAAAATCTGATAATTAATTATATCGTGCTATCTCATAGTATAATTATAATTGCTTCTTCATCATCGGAACATACCGAGATAAATTAATGATATCATGATATCAGTTACATGGGATACATATAATGAAACAACTATTTAGGATACTCACATTAAGCAAAAGTCTGAATGGTGAGTGCACAAATTCTCTAGCCGTCTATATACACAGAGGGAAAGAAAAAGATTAGAAAAATAAAACAATTCAATTTGGAATTCACGACTTGACAATATTTAGATGGTGGCATTTAGCATGGTTTAAAAATTACAAATTAAAAAGAAAACACTTAATTTACCGTGTTTGGAATTTTGTGGAAGTCCAAATTAAATTTGGAACTCGAGTAACTACCACATTAGGATTTTTTTTTTTCAAATTATATAAAGAAAAAAAATTCCACATATTTTCTACGAAAATAAAAATAATAAATAAATAAAATCTGCACATATTGTCCACCTATTTAACGTATTTTTGCCCTAACACACCAAATAAAAAATACATCGTCACGGGGGGAGGCGAACCCCCACGCACAAAAAATAAAAAATGCATCTTCACGGGGCGGGGCGAGCGACTCATCAAATCAAAAAAACATCGCCACGAAGCCCTGCGACTCACCAAATCAAAAATGCATCGCCACTGGGAGTTGGGTGTTTTTTTTTTGACTGATTTAGGGATATAGGTGCTCAGTTTACTTGGTCTAATAGGCAATCTGATTCTGATAATGTCAAACCTATACTTGACAGGGCTTTGGTGAATGGTCATTGGCTGCATCACTATAATAACTCAAAGCTTTTTCATATAGATGCAATAGGCTCTGACCATTTACCTATCCTCTTGGTTACTAATTGCAGTGACCATCAAGGAAAAAAACCCTACAGATATTTTAAATGTTGGTTTAAAGATCCTACTTGTCAACAAGTTATTAGGGATGCCTATAAAACTAATGTTAGAGGGTCTCATGCTTTTAAAATGGTCAACTGCCTTAGAAATGTTAAATATGAGCTTAAAAAATAGAATATTTCCCACTATGGTACTATTGATCAAAAAGTTTGCTCTCTAACTGATCAACTCAAGCATCTGAATAATAATCCTTATTCTATTCAGAACAATGAGACCATAAAGGAAGTTGAACATAATCTTGAGTTGGCTCAAAAAGCTCAAGAGTCCTTTTATGCTCAGAAATCTAGGGTTGATTTTATTAAGAACCATGATAGAAACACTTCTTATTATCATACTTATGTGAATAGAAGAAGGCATTTCAATCACATTAGTTCCTTAAAATTGACTAATGGGCAATGGTCTGAGGATAGAGATTCTCTTGAAGACCTTCTTGTTACACATTTTAATAGTATTTCTACTACAACAAATCCTACTCTGAATGATGATTTTTTAAATTGCATAGACAGATGTGTCACTAATGAGGACAATGATAAGCTTTTGATTCCCATTACTCTTGATGAGATTAGGAACACTATCAAGCAAATGGCCCCTTGGACTGCCCCTGGTCCAGACGGGTTTCCCCCTGGATTTTATAAACAAAATCTTAATTTGCTTGAGCAAGATGTTTTGGAAACAGTCAAGTTCCTTTGATTCCAAACATATTCTAAAGGAAATGAATCATACATTTATTTCTTTGATTCCTAAGGTGAATAAGCCTACTACTCCAGCTGATTTTAGGCCTATCTCTCTATGCAATTCTAATTATAAGATCATCTCTAAGATCATTGTAAATAGAATGAAACCTTTGCTAGGCAAAATTATATCACCATACCAGGCTGCATACGTACCTAGTAGAAACATTCAAAACAATGTGGTGATTGCCCATGAGCTAGTTCATACTATGAAAACAAAAAAAGGATAGATGTGGCATCATGGGCCTTAAACTTGACATGTCTAAGGCCTTTGATAGAGTAGAATGGCCCTTCCTAATTGCTGTTCTTAAGAAATTTGGGTTCTCAGATCACTGGTGTCAATTAATTTCTCAGTGTATAAGTACCACAAATACCATCATTCTTTTAAATGGTTCTCCATGCACTTCTTTTTCTCCTACCAGAGGACTCAGACAAGGAGACCCATTGTCTCCTTATCTGTTCATTTTGTGCATGGAATCATTTTCTAGATATCTCAAACATGCTGAACATTCTAATTTAATTCATGGTTTGAAAGTGACTAAAGAAGCTCCTAGTATATCACATCTGCTTTTTACTAAAGCTACTCACTATGAATCAAGCAATCTTATGTCTTTGATTAGAGATTTTAGTAGTATTTCTGGTCAAATGATAAATTTTGAGAAGTCTGCATGTTTTTGCAGTAAGAATGTTCAACCTGATCATTGTGTGTCTCTTATTAGAGCTATGAATGTTAAGAAGATAGAACTTAATGAAAAGTATGTAGGTATACCTCTCTTTATTACCAATAATAGGACTGAGAGTATGTCACATTTAAACACTCATCATGATTCTAGAGTGTCTAAATGGAAAGGTAAACAATTAGCTTAATCAGGCAGATCCATTCTTGTTCAACATACCTTAAAATCTTCATCTAACTATCATATGAACTCTTTTCTGCTCCCTGACAATATTATTAACAAAATGGAGCAGTCCCAAAGAGACTTCTGGTGGGGAAAAAATGGTCATAAGGGTTACTACTTTAGAAAATGGGAAAAAATGTGTACACATAAACTGCAGGGTGGGTTAGGCTTTAGAAACCTGAAAAAAAATGAACCTAGCTCTTTTAACCAAAACTGCTTGGTTGCTCATTCACTCTCCTAATGATCTGTGGGTTCAAATTCTCAAGTGCAAGTATTTTAAGAACTGTCACCCTCTCCATTATAATAAACCTTGGTCTATGTCTTGGTGTTAGTATTTTTCATGGTCTGGATATCTTAAAATAACATGCTTATTGGGACATTAGAGATGGTAGTACAGTTCAGGCCTTCACTGACAACTGGATTCTAAACCCTTCTCAGCCATTGTGTGTCAATTATCCAAACCCCAACTATAAAGTTGTTGAGTTTATCAATCATGAGTCTAAAACTTGGAGGATAGATTTAATTGAGTCATTTTTTGCTAGTGATAATTGTCAAAAAATATGCAGTATGAGAATTCCAATTGCTGGTTGCGACACTTTGATTTGGCCATACAACAGTAATGGTATCTTAACTGTAAAATCTGTCTATAAACTGCTAGCTAATGAATTGCCTCATAATTATAGTCCCAATCCTGATTTTGAAACAAATAAGGCTATTTGGAAGTCCCATCTTTTGCCTAGAACCCAATTGTTTATATGGAAGTGCTTTGAAAATATTCTACCCACTGGTAGTAAACTAGCTAGATTCAACCACACTCATGATGATAGGTGTAAATCATGTAACTCTGGTGTTTCTGAAACTCTGGAACATATGTTACTTCACTGCCAATTTGCTAAAAATGTGTGGTCAACCATCCATGTTGTTAGTTCCTCTGTTTTGCAGGATTCTGATACTAACATCAGTATTAAGGAATGGATTTCTAAATGGCTCACATCCAAAACTCTGCAAGATAAATCGTCTATTGTCCTTACTGTGGCCTGGTGCATCTGGAAAGGCAGATGCTCGAAAGTGTTTGATAACATACACTTAAACCCGCAGATTACTGCTAGAAATGCTATAAGAACTGTGGGTGAAACTATGAATGTTTTTGCTCCTGTATTTGTGCCCAACATAACTAATGTGGTTCCTGATGTTGCGTCTAATTTCGTTGAATCTGTATCACATGAAAGTCTTCTAATCTTCTGTGATGCTTCCTTTGACAAAAATGCTAATGAATCTGGTTTTGGAATTGTGGCCTTAAACTCAGCAGGTGACTTCAAGGGATGCAAGCTAGTCTCAGGAAGGAGTGCAAGTTCTGAAGTAGCTGAAAGTGCAGCAATCCTGGAGGCTGCAAGTTGGATTAAAAGAAATAACTTCCAGAACTTTTACATTATCAGTGATGTTAAAAATATTATAGCTTATCTGAATAATAGCAAAGGCCAAACTAGTTGGACCTCATGCTCTTTATGAGATGATTGTCTTTTCCTTTTAAAAGATATTTCTCCTCTTAAATTCATTCATCTTAAGAGAGATCATAATAGCTTAGCAGACATAGCTGCAAAACACAATAGAATGCTGAGAATTTCAGGAGAATGGGATGTCAACAATCACCCAAAATTTCTCCCTCAAGCTGTAATCTGTCATTAATATCAATGAATTTTATTTTCCTAGAAAAAAAAAGGTTTACTATCTTATTAGCAAAAGGAGAATCACCAACTTTCACACGGGCTGGATGTCGCCACTACCAGCATTTAGTTGACCTATTTAAATGCATTCTAATCTAAAGTAGTCTTATCTAGATAAAAGTTGCAGCAGCAGATTTCACGCCGTGATTAGCTTTCCTGCTTTTTCAATGTGGATGTTTTTCCAATGTCTCTCTATGGACTTACTTATCCAGTAATTAAATATAACTGAGACAAAATTATTGGGATCTTGTTTAGTATATCATGATACATAGGTTGCTGCCGGAATCTGATAGACACGGTGAGAAAAATATATGTATAATCAACTAGTAACAAATTTTAGTACACTTTCTTTCTGACAAGTTCTGTAAAAATAAACAAATTACAAATAAATAATGTGTAATGTAAGAAATCTGAGCAGAAAAAAAAAATAAACTGATTCAAACAATGGCTTTAAGTTTGAATTCAACCAGTGATCACCTCAATGTTCGCCTTTAAAACAACTTATATGTAACCTTGTACAGTCCATCCTGGCAGCATGCTGTTTGGGGTTGCGCCGTTGAGCTCATTCATCATCAGTCAATTTTGTGCCAGAGATGCACTCAAACCTTGTCGTCAGCAGTAAAAGAGTATTATTGTAAGCCGCCCCTTGCTTATCCTGCTGCTCCCGGTTGGTTAACGGCCTTTTGGGTTCATGATCTGCGAGAAAACAGCACTAGGAGTCAAGCCATCCGAATCTTCACTAGCAACGCTCTGTCCACCGATGCTCATGCTTGTCGTATTTACGGTACTCGATGTGTCTGCTGACTTCAAATCATTTGGATCTTTCTTGTAGTTTGGTTGACCATCAGTCATGCTCAAGTCTTCCACTTTCACTAGACCGTTTTCTTCAGCACTCTCCTGCAGCTGCAATGCAAACTCAAGGTTCCAGAGAACATCACCCATCGACGGCCGGTTTGCTCCTATATCGTCCAAACACTTCTCAGCTGTCTCTGTAAACTTCTTAAGACACTCCGGCGCAATCTTCCCTTTCAAAAATGGGTCGACGATTTGATCAATGATTCCCTTCTTGCAGCAGTGTATGGCCCATTCAGATAAGCAAACTTGCTCCTTGGCTAGAGATGGATTAAGTGCCGGTCTTGCGCACAGTACCTCAAACAGTACAACACCGAACGAATAGACATCGGATTTCTCTGTCAATTGCTGCCTCCTGAAGTACTCTGGATCCAAGTACCCAAAACTACCCTTCACAACTGTGCTGACATGAGTGTGATCCAAAGCTGGCCCTGTCTTTGACAACCCAAAATCAGAAACCTTTGCGACCCATTTCTCATCTAACAGAATGTTTGTGGTCTTCACATCTCGGTGGATGATGGTGTGTTTTGCACCAGTATGCAGGTAATGTAAACCACGAGCAGACCCAATGCAGATCTCAAGCCTTTGTTTCCATGAGAGCGCAGGGTTTTGAGTCTTGTAAAGGTGCTCTCGAAGGGTTCCGTGTGCCATGTGGTCATACACGAGGATCATTTCAGAGTTGTCCTCACAGTAACCAATTAGAGAGACAAGATGTCTATGTCTGAGCTTGGAAAGCATCTCAATCTCTGTTTGGAACTCATTCACACCTTGATCTGAGAGTGGATTTCCTCGCTTGATAGCAACTTTAGTGGTTCCGCCATCAATTTCACCCGCGTAAACTTTGCCAAAACCACCAACTCCGAGGATTAGACCTTCATTGAAGTTCTTCGTAGCAGCTTTAATTTCAGCAAATGAGAAGTGACGACAGAGGTTCGAGGCAAGAACTGAAGAAGCATAGCTTTTGCCTGTAGCACTTGTCTTTGCAGAACCTCCAGAATGTGAATTGCTATATTGTGAAAGTGGAAGCCACCCTGAAGGCCCATCGCCAGCACTAGACTCCTTTCCCCTCCCTTTCCCATCCCCTTCACGTCTTCTGCGCCGTCCCACCAGAAACAAAATTAAGCAACCAAGACAGGAGATTGCGGCAACACCACCTATAACACCTCCAGCAATGGCTCCAGTTTGGTTCTTTGACTTTCCCGATGATCTAGCTGAATCAGGATCAATTGTTTCTTGTTTAGGCAATGGAATTGGATTAGGTCCAGCGAGGCTTCCATTGGTGATGTTAATTTTAAAAATCTCCACTCCATTTAAGATGGCATCATAATAGTTGGACTTGGATGCCGTGTTTGGATGCAGTGCAAGCCACATATCTTGTTGAGCACCATTTCCCTGTGGAACGTAAACGACGTAATCCTTGTATACAGGAACTCTATTCTTCCCTGCCCAACCAACAACATCCGCGGCTTCCTCAGCAGTTTGATTATTGATGAAGATTTGAAAAACCCTCTGATTAATCTTTGTCATAACCGCTTGGATCTCACAGAAATGAAGCCTAACCAAGTAGTAGAAACCTGGATCTATGGAGAATATCCAAGTGAGGTTGTAATTCTTGTTGATGTTCAGATCAGGCCCCATTGTTCTAGCAGTGGCATAAACATCTTTAGGAGCAACATAGTCCGGCATCCCTGGAGGATACTCAATTGTGACGTTAGGACTAATCGTATCAGTCACACCGAAGCCTGCCCCGAAGATGTGAGGTGAATCATCGGACCAAGAACGCAACAAGCCTGCATCTTTGGTTGGAGAAATGTAATTTCCACCTACATTCAGACGGAAGACATTCTCGAGTGCAGTACTGTTGTCAATGCTGAAAGGAGACGACTCTCCGACGATAAAGGCACTAGTACCGTCGTTACTGTAAATATCAGGCATGGACACGACCTGGATCCCATTGACGAAAGCATACGATGATTTGGAGGTGGAAGAGGGTGTGAATGTTATGTTCAACCTCTCATTCTCATCAGTTACAGGGATGGAAAATTCCTTGATAATGAAAGCAAAATTGAGGGCTTGGCTAGTCTGAGAAGCACTGAAATTACTAAGGAGTGTATACGGACCAGCAGTGACAGAAAACAGAGAATCGGAAGCGTTGAGGCCGGAATACGAAGCAGGGTAGAAGTAGAGCCGGACGAATTTCCGACCGGATGAGACCGGGAAAGTGTATGTGAATTCAGAGCGGAATACACGAGCAGTCATGAATGGGATTTCAGGAACTGATGGGTCTTGAATTGAAGCAGGGGATGTTAATGATGGTGGAGATGAATCAGATGGTGCGAATTTAGAACCAATGTCGGTTGTCCATTCGAGACCATCGGGATCTTTAGCATCTCCGGCGGCGCCACAGTTTATAAGAAGCTTATCAGTGGATGAATACGATGATGATGGTGTAGTAGAAGTTTCAGCAGAGGTGGAATCGATTGAAAAGAAGAAGATTGAGGTGCAGAAGATGAAGACAATAAATGCATTTGTGTTGGAACAAGAAGAAGAAGACTTGTTCTTGTCCTTGTAATTATTAGTATTGTGATTCATGGAGCTAAAATTATGAAACGGAACCATTTATCTAATATTGATCCAGTGAGCAGAAATTTATGTAACTAGAGACTAGAGAATATGAAGAATCATAAGAACAGAAATCTGGATCTTACCAATAAGAAGGCTTGACTTGAGTTGAGATGTGTGAAAATGTATACCTGGTGATGAGAAGTATAATGTGAATTCATGAGATCTCTACTCTCCACCAGCCTCAACTGTGGCTTGATTTGGGACGATGAATTGAAAACTGAGAAAGGCTTCGGAGAGAAGGAAGAAAAGGGAAAGATGGAAGACAGTGATGAGTGAGAGAGAGAACAGAGAACAATAGAGACAGTTGTAATTTGGAGTTGGTTGGCAATAATAAGCACCTTTGCACATGGGGAAGAGAAACAAAACCACCACCACCACTCAGTTATTGTTTTTTCCTCATATTCAGACATTGACTGGTCCACTCAGGTCATGTTGTGTTGACAAACAGATGATAACACTGTTTTCTTTGTATTGTGACAAACAATGGTGTTGCTAAACTAAACGCGTGAACATTTTGATGCTTCTTCGCTGGTCTGTCTGATACATCTGCTGGATAGTTATATTGTGGTTGGATGCAACACTATTTTGTTTATAGGACACCAGAAACAAAAGTCAAAAGCAAAACTCAAATGCAGAATTATTTTGTTTGATAGCGTGTTTCGGATATCTGAAGCAATTTCTGTATGCACATCCAACTTCTGACTTACAAAAAGTTCATTTTTGGCTTGCTTGGTATCAAAAATAGACTGGTACATGCTAACCATACAAGTTTTTGAAATTGCATCTATCTACAATGATAAAGGTCCGGGTGGGATGTGACTGATGAGGAAACATGTCTCCGATCATGTCCAATAAATGATTCCAACCTCAAAATACACCTCCAATTTCTCCGTTGGAAAGTCATATACCTCTAGTTTCTCGCTCAGAAGTTATCATATTTCGTACTCCATCTGTTCCTTTTTAATAGGCTGGTTTTGTTTTTAGAGAAATCTAAGGAAATTAAGAGAACAAATCATTGAAAGTGATCCTCATGACACTTGTCAGCAAAAGAAGTAAAGTGAAATGGTCCACATGACACTTATCAAAAGAAGTTAAGAGAAAAGAGGTCCCAGAAAATTAAAATAACATTTGACTTTCCCAATTAGGAAACCAGCCTATTTTTTTGAAACATTTATTTATAAAAACCAGCCTATTAAAAAAGAACGGAGGGAGTATAAGACAAACTAGATGGTAATCGGGAGATGTAGTGCGTTAATACCGCCTTGAATAAACATGTAGAAGTAATTTTTTGATTTCTAAAATTCAAAAGGTAAGAAATTACTTTGCCTGGCTTGATTGGGGTATACCCAGATTAATTGGGATATACCTAATGAGACAAAAGCGAGGTCATTTTGAAGTAAAAGAAACCACCCCTTAACCATGTATTTTCTAAATGCCTAATATACCCTTTTTTAATTAACACTAAAAAATTTGATTAGCTTAATTACTTGAGTCTAGATGGATCAATTGAGTAGATTAAAACTTTTATTCCATGAGTTCAATCAACACGTTCTAAATTTTGTGAAAAGTCGGCCGACAAGGTCTACGGATGAAGAACATGCCGACTATATCTGGCCGGCAAGGTCTACGGATGAATAACATGCCGACTATATCCGGTCGGCAAGGTCAGTGAATGAAGAAGATGCCGACTTTATTATTTTTTGACACATATACGAGACTGTTGTAAATATTTCACTAGTCGGCATCTTATTGATTTTTTACCTTGCCGGCTACCTTATAGTCAAATACCTTGTCGACTATCGGATTTTTGACATACAGAAAGGTTTTACAAATGCATGATTAGTCGACAAGGTATTAATTTCATAATCTGCCGACTAAACTATACTCGGCAAGGTATAAGGATGAATATCGTGCCGACCCTGTAAATGCAAATTTCAGAGATGAAAAGTCGGCATAATATTCAACCTAGGAAGATGCCGACTAATACAAGTCGGCAAGGTCGGCAAAAAGAAACCATGGCGACTGTTGATAAAAAATTTGGATCATACCCAATCTCAAAACTCGTATAATCCAAATTTGATTTTTTTTTTTTTTTGCTGATTTGCTTTTATAGTTAGAGTTTTGGAAAAATATTTTGAAATTTTCTTAGATGGATTTTTAGTCGGCATGGTTTTTTTCTTGGGGCAATTTGGTATTTTAACACCTTTTAGACACCTCTTAGCATACTAGTTTGGATGGGAATAAAATGGGTATATCCCAATTAATATGGGTATATCCCAATTTCGCCAGGTTAATTTGTGTGTAAAATTTCAGAATAATTTTTAGAAGTTAAAAAAAAAAAAAATCATGAAGCAACATATCTTTGCTTTGGACTTCTAATTCTAGAAGCAGAAGCATTTGTGTTTTTCTGTCCAAACCTGCTATAAGTATGTTGGCAATCTAAGATGATGGCAATGGGGAGACTGATAACTGATGAGAGTTCCAACTTCCAAGTGCCAAATACTAGAAGAGCAAATAGACAAAATGATGTACACGTGTGAGATTAGGTATTCAGTATCTGTCGTGTAACTTACTTCAGCTTCGTGTGAGAAACTCATCTTCATTACAATCCATCCTTTTGTTCGGGAACCAGGGGAGCCGAAAGAGAGTGCAACCAGTACTTTTAGTTTCTCTACATGAGCATGAATACGATCACTCCCACCCTTGCCACCACCAGCATCAGTTGCCACAAGGAGGAGGAGGAGGAGAAGAAGAAGTAAGAAGCTTTCCTTTTACCATTCTCCCTCTCCCTTTGAGTCTTGCAATTTTTTTTGAAAAGACTAGCTAGTAATAGTATTTGTGCAGGATGCTGATATTTGTTTGATACTTGGCTTCCTCTGTAAGTAAAGAAAGTTTTTAGCTAGATAACTCCACTCTTTACTATCTTTCGGGCCGGATTTTTTGATTGTTTTTCTTCAAAGTAATGCATGAATACTCAGCCTAAAAAAATTTAAAGTGCATATATTCCTTGCTCATTCTCTACTTCTCCGACTAGCTAATAAAGCATGCATAATTGTTACTATATGTATGAATTGGCAATTGCGGCTACTTCACACTTGAGTAACCCCCCTTATTGCTTATTCATTTTCCTTCATCTCTTAGCTTGCTTTCAATTTTTCTTTTCAGTTTCATGTCGATGGCTATACTTATTATTCCATTCCACCTGCAAACATAGTGGCATCATCCTAAGAACAAATGTACAAGTGTGCCAGTTAGAATAGAATATAACCAATTAAGTTGATGCAAGCTTAAAACAAAATTTTCTTTGCTTCAAAGCCATACACTTACTTAATTACCACTCATCATCTGTCTCCACAAATCACAGTGTTTTGAGAGTGGATATATGTACCTCGCTAGCAAGTGCAGTTGGTTTAACAATAATTGTGTAAACATGATCAACACCCAGAGGGAAAAACCCAAATTACTTGGTTATAAAACAAAAATGTCATCAATTCATCTCTTAGTAATAATGTCAATCTTTTGGTTATCGTTTGTCGTTGGAAAATCGTCCAGCAATTCGGTTTGTGCTGACGATAATAGTGTTGATATTGGTCTTAGTGTTCCTGACGGAGTAGTTGCACCTGATCAGCACTTCGGAGGGGGAGGACCAGCGTCGGTGGAGAGTAGTACTACCAATTATCTCTCATCGACTTCTTCTTCTGATGAATATGGTTTAGAAGATGGAGATTTTGATGATCTGCTGGGGAGTGAACAGGAATGGGAGATGGTGTCAAGGAAAGGAAATCAATTCGTAATTTTGCCAACTTCGATGTCAAAGCAACAGGATACGGTTAGGCCTTTCTATGTCAATGGGTTCAATACATACTGGTTGATGCTATTTGCAGCGGATGATTCGACCAAAGGTAAAGTGAGTCAAATATTTCAAGAAGCCTCCTCAGTGGGACTCACTGTGTGTAGGACTTGGGCGTTTAATGATGGTGGATGGAGAGCCCTTCAAAAATCGCCTGGAGTCTATGACGAAGACATTTTCAAGGTACGTATATATACATGCTAAACATACGTAATTTACATATACTAGTGCAAAACATGTTTTCATATGTACAATCCTATAATTGCTATGTGATTGCACAGGCACTGGATTTTGTATTAAGTGAAGCGAAGAAGTATAAGATCAGGCTTGTCATGTCATTAGTCAATAACTGGGAATCCTACGGCGGCAAATCCCAATATGTGAAATGGGGAAAAGAATTTGCAGGTCTTACTAATCTCACTTCAGATGACGATTTCTTCACGCATCCAACTCTCAGAACCTACTATAAGAATCATGTCAAGGCAAGCAATTCAACTCATTTTTTCTGTTTCCACTAATTGTAACTTCTGCTTATAATTCTTTTTTTAAGCTTTTGTACTGGTGTCTTGTGCTGTATGTATCTGCAGACGCTTCTTAATCGAGTGAACACGTTTACGAATGTGACATACAAGAATGATCCTACAATTTTTGCTTGGGAATTGATGAACGAGGCTAGGTGCTCATCTGATCCATCCGGAGATACGTTGCAGGTAACTATTGAGTTTATGATAAAAGCCGAATATCTATATGTTTGTGTGCTCATGGTTTCAGTTTTGGTTGTAAACCTATAGGCATGGATCCAAGAAATGGCAATGCACGTTAAATCCATCGATCCGAACCACCTCTTGGAAATTGGAGTGGAAGGATTTTATGGCCCTTTGACGCCAGACAGAGTTCAACTCAATCCAAACAAGGTAGCCCAACAAGTAGGAACTGACTTTATCCGGAACCACCAGGCTTTGGGTATTGATTTTGCTTCGGTTCACATGTACGCAGATTCTTGGTAAGTACATTTATGTACATAGGTATGGCATTGCTTGACCGATTCGTGCACTCCTTGTTGTTTAACTGAAATTGTGCAACTCAACAGGATCTCCCCATCGGTTTCAAATGCACACATAAAATTTGTGACGTCGTGGATGAAATCTCACATAGAAGATGCTGAGAAGAAGCTTGGTGGGATGCCCGTAATATTTTCAGAGTTTGGAGTATCGGTGAGGGACAGCGGATACAATGCATCGTTCAGAGACACGTTAATAAGCACAGTGTACAAAACGATATTGGATTCAACAAAGAAAGGAGGGAGCGGAGCTGGAAGTCTGCTATGGCAGATCTTCCCAGAGGATACTGAGTACATGAATGATGGATACGCAATTGTTCTATCAAAGTCTCCGGCGACATCAAACATTATCTCTCTTCATTCCACTAGGCTTATGCTCTTCAACTCTCGCTGCTCTTGGAGGTGCCGTTGGGTTTGCAGCAAGAAGAAAAATGCATTGCCATCTGTAGACGTAGACGACCAGTAGTAGAATTGATTTTCTTATCGTACATTATTACATATAAATACCTCTGTGCGTGTAAGTAATTACATATAGATATAAATTTGTAATCGTAGTTCGGGCACTTTTGGTTCTCTTTATAAACTGTGGAGATTCTTCGAAGCTGAAGTCCGAAAAGCAAAATGACGCAAAATAGCGTAGCCGCTGAATTAAACAGAAAGCTCGGATGAAAATTCAATTTGTAGAACGGGTCTTATTTTTGTTTAAATCAAAAAGAATTTGCTCGCACAGACGATCAAGTCAATCGTTAAGTTTGAGTCAAGTCAACCGACTAGTTGGCTTAAACTAAGAAACTCTGAAACCAACTGGGAATAGCCCGGCCAGTTGGTCAGAGGACGAACTCTCACTCTTGACGTCAGAAAACAAACTAACTCTGTTAGCGGAAACAATGTGGAGAAATTAACATTTTTAATCCCAAAGTTACTGGGCACTATGTAGTCCTGCTCCTTCAAGCCCGGTACTGAGAGGTCCAAATTCAGAATATGGGGCATACATATGTATAACTCGATTACAGGGGTGGAGCTGGAGCCAAGAATTATGGGATAGGATGCAAAAGTTTGCTATGAGGTTCAAATTTTTTTTTAGGGGTTCAAAAAAACAAAAAATCAGCTTATATGTGAAAAAAATCTAACTGGGCCTAAAATCGGCTTTAGAGCCAGCTAGGCAGGGGTGCAAGTGCACACCTTTACAATGGGCTGGCTCCGTCCCTGCTCTATCCTATGAATGCTTGTAAGGTTGTCCTATTAATTAATAATATGATTTCAGGTGAATTTCCTTTGTTGTGGTTAAAAGCTGAACAAAATTCTCTTCTTAGAGTTTTTGGCCCCACCGGAGTATATTTCAGTCAGTAGTATCATCTTGTTTATTCACACCACCAATATTCCGTCCAATAACACCACCGAGCTTATTTTATTTTTTGGTATTCATCGAGTTTGATACCTAAAAAAACGAGCCTTGGCTCTCGATCATCTATCAAAACAGATTTTGTTACACACGTAACGAGTATTTTTATTTTTTCCGTAACTTTCCTTCTCCATGTTTAAGCTTCTCTGAAAACCTAATTCTAATTTCACTTTTTATTTTTATTTTTCCGTAACTTTCCCTCTCCATGTTTTTCTCCTTCTCTTCGATTTCTTTTTCTTTTTTTCTCTGTTTTGTAAACCCTAATTATAATGTTGTCATATGTTAGGATACCGACCCTAAACTGGTCATAAGCCCATGGGTAGAACTCAACTCGAAAACCGGTTGACTAGATGAGGGATCCCATTGACTTATAAACTATCCAATTAAGCCCTATCTACCAATGTGGGACTAAAGTCCCAACATGATAGTTATTGATTTCTTTCTCTTTGGTGTTGATATTGCAGGTGATAGTACATGGATGTGCAGATATTTGAGAGAGAATAAAAAAGGAAATATAAAGATTTTAATATCAACATTCGATTTTTGCAGGCGGGGGTTTCTGTCTATTATGTACGTATGTTTTGGATTGCTAATATTCCTCCAGGTTAGATGTTCGGATTTACAGGCAGAGGCTTTTAATATCGCCTCCTTACCACTACCTCTTTTTATCTTTTGATTTTGATTTTTATTTTGGTTTTATATCCCAGGTGATAATACGATATAGGTGTGCTACATGTTTAAGTGTAAGGTTTGTTCTTGTTCTATCATTTTGATTTAGGGTTTGTTAGTTTTCTCTAATTTTGATTTGTGGTTTCTTATGTTTGGTTTTGTATTGCAACCTAACCAAACATACCTCAGAGTTTAAATGTTATTCTGTATATGTTCAGTGTCTTTTTAAGCTTAAATCACTTATCTTCTTATTGCAATTAACAAAAATATGAATGGCATATAATGATACTCTTGCACCACCTAATGGTTTTCTCGAATATAAATTTCGTGTAGGATTGACTCAGTTGCTCATGACCAGACAGGTAACACAGGGCTAAAGGAGAAAGATTTGGTGGTTAGATACAAAGCTTTAGATATATTAGGAGTGCAGGTGGCACAAGTACCGTCTTTATCAAATTTGCTCACCATAAGAAAGAGGAGTGCTTGATAGGAGTAGTAAAGGGTTGGCTCTATGCAGCCAATAAGTGTTGGAAAATCAGGGTAATAGAGGATGAAAACAAGAAAGAAAAGAATGTTGTATAACTGGATCTTCAAGACCTTGCGATTCATTTCAGCAATTATTTTGACCCTTCCCAATAAATTGGCGAGTACAATCGGTCAGCGAAATATTGCTGTCAGGATACAATGAAGCCCTAACAACGTTGTTGGATTCAAAGGTTGTACTCCCTTGACCCAACCAAGAACACAATGTATTTGTTTCTGAAGATGCTTAGAGAGAAAGTTTTTTTGATGATTGTAATGGAAAGAATCCTTCGCTATTTATAAATGGTTTCATGCCTTTTGGAGATGTCGTTTCATCTTTAAAAGACGCTATCAAAGGTCATCATCCATTAATGGAAAGAGACGCGACTGTAGAAAATTCTGATAACCGAATTGGGTTTTGAATTTCAAAACCAAGAAAATTTTCTACGAGACGTTGTCTCGCACTCTGCTAGGGGGCATTTCCCCCTAGACCCCACGACCTGACCCCTCCAGACATCGGTAAACAATATTGAAAATATCCAACAATAAGTTCTTCTAGAATCGCCAGTAGCTGGATAAGCAATCACTGGGACTAAACATCATTTAATTCTAAATTGCAGAATCAGACAAAAGGTATATGATTGTTTTATCTCGACTATTTCCATCATTCAAAAATGCCTATGATATTATTGAATTATTGAAGGCCTGCGATGAAGATAAAGTTTGTAACAACTACATGTGGAGTTTTAGGAAACAAACATATTGACGAGGATGTTACCTTTTTCCTCTATGATCTTAACATCAGGTAAACATGTAGTTCAATGTTTTCATGCATCACGGTAAGTCTTGAAATTTTCGCCAACCAGTTTGGTTAATATTGAATATGTGCTTCATTTTGGCCATGTAACTAACGTTTAATGTTTTCCTTTAGAGGAACTCCTTTTTACGCATTTGACCGGTGTCCCTCAGCAAGTTCATGGAACTGTTTATATATTACTATTTTTGTAGCGCCCCATTGTCCCTAATCTGAAATTAAGCCACCAAGTCCATACTTAAGGTGCTGATGAAGAAAAGGGTCCAAAACACTAAAGTTGTGAACAAAAAGAAAGAACAAAACATCACAATAGTATTCAGTTTTGTACCCAAGATCGTTATAATCAAAACATTTTTTAACTATTTTCATACTGTTGAGTTTGTGATAGATAATTATACACTATACAATAGTTAGTACTTTACTTACAAACAAAAGTACATCACTCTAAAGGACTACCTACACAGAACTGCTCCCAGTTACGGGAAATTACCTCCCTATATACAAGTTAAAACCCTTTACTCGACCCAAATGTCAATTTCTCCTTCGGCCGAATCAATACCACTTACATAAATGTTACCTGTCACTAAAAGGAGGTGGAAAGAGTGAGCTAACAAGTCCAATGGATACTTACACTACTCAAAGATAATCATCAAAGTTGAACTTTAGAAAAGAATGCAAATTTTCCAAAGGTTAATAACACCTTTGATTTACGTAATTATACAAACATGTACATGGATAAGCTTCTTCTTCAAGCAATATATATACTGGTGTCGACCAATTCCTTACACACCTATTAGTTTATATTGGTGCCAAATTCCACACCTCATAAGCATAAAAACTGAATTCATGTAGTTATAATGGAAGAAGCGTATCCGTATACGACATATGGAAATTCTTATTTCCCAAATCATTCACAAAGGCAAGCAAAACAACTCGTGTCCTTTCCGAGTAATGGAAAGGCTAAAGAAATCAACAGAGTTTTCGAGAATCAATATTAAACAAAGCATGAGTTTGTTAAAGTGCATAATCATAGTTTGAAAAGGGGACATCAATGGTTATAGAAGATTAATGCAAGTTCCCACCTCAAACCGCTACTCAAACATTAATCTTCGCAACCCGCCAACTGAACTCAGAGACACTTAGTCAAACAGTACAACCTGCACAACGTAGTTTGGTTAAACTCACTTTATTTTCAACCTCTAACACCCTTGTAAACAGCACGAGGGTCTAAGTTTTCAGGGTGCATAAAACATTCGTCTTCGATTCAAATTAAACAACCAATATCTCTATAGAAAAACAACAATCTCCTCTACAAATATGGCAAGACAACATGAATCAAAACGATCTCTAGCATACCTAGAAAAGCCCATAAAGAGGACTACACACTGCAGTTACAAGTAAATTCCAGATTCCAAAATAAACTCTAAAATCATCATAGAAACCAAGGCTAAATCAAGCTGTAAGTTTTCAATTCCCGAGAAAACAGAACTGCCATAAATGCAGGACTGTTGCTATACAAGTTGGCATACTTCAAAATGCATAATCCTAACTGCAACATCAATGTCATGTTGGATTACTTGCTCAAAAGATAGCCAATAATTCTTTATAGAAGTCTTCGGCTAGATTAAAATGCATATACATCAAAATCACTGAAAAATAGAATTGGTCAAGAGTGTTGAACGCAGTTACTGAAATAGGAATATCTTACATCGTGAAGCTCAGGACATGAAACTTAATACCACAATTGATTCGTCCATCAAAGGACTAAATTTCATGAAAAGAAACCTTAATTCAGTTCATTATCTAAAGTGCCCTAAGATCGTGCCGAAATGTCACCTGACAGTATATAAAAATGCTGAATTGTTGCTGTGTAATTCTGTTCAACCAAATTTTCATGTCAATCTAAAATTTGTTGTGTATTTCAGTTCAACCAATTCCAAATCCTAGCAAAGTTCTACCCTAAACATGAATCAGCAGTAAAAGATTTTAAAAGCATCTTTCATAAGAAACCCAAAAATTCTCGGTGTTCCACAAAATCGTAGAATTCACAAATCCCATCTTTATTCCAAGTTCTAAACCTATCCTGTTTCAGATTCAGGCAGAGTTGAAATCCATTACTAAAGTAACCTTAAGTTTCATATATACAAATCGAGACGATTAAGTAGTATCAGGAGTAATTGAATCATTGAATATAAGTTCTCTTGTTGCAGAATCATTAAACACAAATTCAATCAGTTGAGAAAGCTATACAAACGAGATCAAATTCATATCGTTAATCGTAGACCAAGAACACAAGGAAACCCCTTTTAACTATCCTTCAATTTTCTACAAAGATCCTACTAATTGACGAGTTCATAACCTTAATTTTCCTTCCTTCCGGATTGAGCATAGAAACTCAACTCAAATTTCACTCTTTTCTTCTCCCTTTTCTCTTTTTACTGTTTTTCTTTTAAAAGCTACATGCAATGAGATAGAGAATACCAGAAATAAGTGCGAGAGTTTTAACCACATCTTACTTCTCTTGCCAAACGAATCCTAACTTGAGGAACCTATGTGTCAAGATAAAAAATTCTCACGTGTCTAGACTAAACTTCAGAAGATCCTATTTCGTAAAAATCTAACACGTTGCTAAGCTAAATTGACACCTCAAAACAAGCATGCAAGGCTAGACACTTAACACCCTAATAGAAATAAAAAGACTGATACCAGACAAAATCTATCCAACCATATGGCTGGCTTTCCGCAAACATAGAGATAAAAGCAACACAATTAGTAATAATAGTGCCTTGACAAATTAATAACAGAAAACAAAACATAGGACCGCTACAATCACCACACCTAATAGAACTTTTCGTCCTCGAAAAGAAAGCTAACATACCTTAGGTGAACAAATCGGGATACTGAGCCGCATATCTGATTCTTTTTCCCTAAAGGTGTAGTCAAAGCTAACATTTTTGTTGTTACGTGCCATGTCTGACTCTAGTCCAGTTGCTATGCTTAGGTTATTATATGATCGAGTAGAACCAGTGTCTAACAACACATGAACTAGATGATTGAATAATAATATTTTACCTTCAACCACTTGATCGGTCGCCGAGCCATCCCCTTCTATCATTGTATACAACACCTGACTCTTTTCTGATGTTTCTTGATTAGAAGTAACTATTGGTTTTATTGCATATACCGCTCCTTGTTGAGCTAACCCAGCTGATGGATTCTTTGAGAAATCCTTCCTAAGATGACCCCATTCACCGTAGTTGTGACATCTGAAGGAACTCGAACCAGCACTTGTTGGTGCAACCGGACGTACTTGCTGGAAGTGCCCTAATCTCCCTTGAGGCCTAATTACAGGTGGACATGTTGTAGGAGGTACTGATGCTGACCCCAGTGACCATGGTCTTACTGGTGGTCTGAAAAAGGTCTGATTAGAAGCTAATAACATTGGCCGTTTTGCTGGATCTTGCCTTGCTGAAAACAGTTGCGGCCTTTCTCTAATTTGTGTTGCAAGCTTATTCTCCATCTCTTTTTCGTAATCAAGAGACCGATTCAAAGCATCCTCATATGTCTTGATTCGTAAACATGAAAGTTGTGTTCGCATTTCGGGATCCAATCCCCTGATAAATTTCTTCGTTTTAGCCTCATCAGTGGCTATCAACTCTGCTCCATAACGCGATAATCTTGTAAATATATCATTATAAGCACTAACGGACATACCACCCTTCGTTAAGGACATGAACTCATAAAATTTTATATCTCTTGCTGCATCAGGTACATACTTGTCTATGAATAACTCTTTAAACCTATTCCAGGTCATTGTTCCACCTTCCACTTTCATTATTGCATTCCACCAATCCCGTGATGGTCCTCGAAATTTGAAGGTAATCAAATTAACCCAAGTACCTCTATCATTGAATACATGTTCCAAAACATGTTCTGCATTTTGCAACCATTCTTCCGCCTTCTCGGGATCTGGAGGACTGCCACTGAGTACCTCTGGGGAGAGTTTTAAATACTTCTGAAGTAACTGTCCAGATTGATTTTGATTTCGTGCGAGCATAATCATATCCCCTTGGTTTGATGTCTGACCTGTACTCCCCGAGTTAGGAAAAATTCCAAGCCTTTCTTCCAATAGCAGTTGGTGTTGCCTCATCTCTGCCATAGACTTCATTAATATCTCCACATTACTACTCTCAATTTGTTGACTAGATCCACCCTCCAAATTCTGATTTTCAGTATCGTTTGCCATTCTCTGTCACCGCAACAAGAACATAAATCTTAATATCTAAAACTTTATAAGACATATTATAAGCACACTACTCCCAAACATCAGCAAACAAGCACTACTATACAAAGTATGATTTTTATTCTTGATGTCTTTTAGATTCTAGCTTTTACTAAACGCCCATATAAGAACTAATAATGGGCTCTGATACCAACTTTGTAGCGCCCCATTATCCCTAATCTGAAGTTAAGCCACTAAATCCATACTTAAGGTGTTGATGAAGAAAAGGGTCCAAAACACTAAAGTTGTGAACAAAAGGAAAGAAAAAAAACAGCACAAGAGTATTCAGTTTTGTACCCAAGATCGTTATAATCAAAACATTTTTTTAACTATTTTCATATTGTTGAGTTTGTGATAGATAATTATACACTATACAATAGTTAGTACTTTACTTACAAACAAAAGTACATCACTCTAAAGGACTACCTACACAGAACTGCTCCCAGTTACGGGAAATTACCTCCCTATATACAAGTTAAAACCCTTTACTCGACCCAAATGTCAATTTCTCCTTCGGCCGAATCAATACCACTTACATAAATGTTACCTGTCACTAAAAGGAGGTGGAAAGAGTGAGCTAACAAGTCCAATGGATACTTACACTACTCAAAGATAATCATCAAAGTTGAACTTTAGAAAAGAATGCAAATTTTCCAAAGGTTAATAACACCTTTGATTTACGTAATTATACAAACATGTACATGGATAAGCTTCTTCTTCAAGCAATATATATACTGGTGTCGACCAATTCCTTACACACCTATTAGTTTATATTGGTGCCAAATTCCACACCTCATAAGCGTAAAAACTGAATTCATGTAGTTATAATGGAAGAAGCGTATCCGTATACGACATATGGAAATTCTTATTTCCCAAATCATTCACAAAGGGAAGCAAAACAACTCATGTCCTTTCCGAGTAATGGAAAGGCTAAAGAAATCAACAGAGTTTTCGAGAATCAATATTAAACAAAGAATGAGTTTGTTAAAGTGCATAATCATAGTTTGAAAAGGGGACATCAATGGTTATAGAAGAGTAATGCAAGTTCCCACCTCAAACCGCTACTCAAACCTTAATCTTCGCAACCCTCCAATTGAACTCAGAGACACTTAGTCAAACAGTACAACCTGCACAATGCAGTTTGGTTAAACTCACTTTATTTTCAACCTCTAACACCCTTGTAAACAGCACGAGGGTCTAAGTTTTCAGGGTGCATAAAACATTCGTCTTCGATTCAAATTAAACAACCAATAGCTCTATAGAAAAACAACCATCTCCTCTACAAATATGACAAGACAACATGAATCAAAACGATCTCTAGCATACCTAGAAAAGCCCATAAAGGTTAACTATGGGCTAGACTGATGACGATGGAGGGTTAACTATGTTGTAATTTTTCTGATTATTTTCCTTAGACTTGCTAGGTATATCGAAAAAAATTAAATTTGATAACCTATTACAAAATTATATAGGTACCATAGTTTGCAACAACGACTCACTAATGTTGAAAAAAACTTTCATGTCAATTATATTATACCCTAAAATATCTAGGCTCATGCAACGCACGGGCGCAACAACTAGTTGATACTTAAAGTTACTATAATGCCTTTAAATCAGCGAAATTATACTAATACTCTTTGTTGGTACATTTGAAAGGGCCCTAACCCTAAAAGATATCTTTATGACTTTATGCAAAAAGAAGGGACTTGCAGACTAAACCCAACCCTTAAAGGCGTTGGGCCACCCCAAGTCTAGTGTCCAAAAGGAAGATGGCTTGACTTTTGGTTGAAATACAACGACTACTTTCCCCCTGTAAATAATCAATCCGTTCAAATATTCAGCTTATACAAAAATTCAATCTTCTCTTAAACTTTTTCCATTAAATTTTTTTCTCTTGAAGTGTCTCATAAAGTTATTTCACTTTTTTTAGAAACCAAACTTGAGGCTGCTGTAAATAAGATATTTTTTAATTTTATAAAAAAATGAAAATGATAAAAATAAAAGAGTTCTGCAAGTTTTAGAAGTTAATTCATGAAAATGTTCTGCTAAAGGGCAAAGAAAATCTCCAGTTTTGAAAGTTAAACAACCTAAGTTCCAAAAACAAAGAAAAAACATTTCACGAGCGTGTTGAATGGAAAATACACCAAATGAAGATAACCAGAAGGATAAAGATTGTGTTAGATTTTAATTAAAGTCATTATTTAAGTTCTTATTATTGTCTACATTTATATCTCGTAAAAGAAGTAGCGCCAATATTTATTAATGAAAAAATTTAAACCTTAAGTTAGACTTCCTTTTTATATACTTATTACATTTAGACTTCCATATAAAGAAAGTTGATATCATAACGTCAGTTGTAACATCAAACTACACTTGATTAAAACAAATAAAATGGATTGAACTCAGGAACATACAATTTAGAAAGTTCATAGCATTCAAAATGCTTAAACTTTTTTCCGTTTTCTTCGACAAATTGGACTTGAGCCATGGCGTTTTGAATAATATAAACAACAAGTTAATATGATTTTAATTAAACTATGATGGAATTGTTCAAAATGAAGACATAGTTATGAAGATACTCACTAGTTCTTCGTTGGACAATCCAGGATTATCTTCTTGAACCATCCACAAAACTTTTGTATAACTTCTGACATCCTTATTGATTCTTAGTTTAAGGCTCTTATTGGTTCTTAAATTTTCATTGTGAAACACTACAAACCATTGACACACACTTTCCCATAAATACTGACTGGTCATATTTCTCCTTACAATATGTAGCCAACATCGAGTAAGAGCAACATCTTCTTTCTTACATAACTATTTATAATTAGGAAAAAAAATGATTCATTTATTACAACTGAATATATTTCAAAGAAAGTGTCACATTTGTATTGAAATTAAGCAAAGGGACCGGATCCCCTAACCAGAAACAAGCAAAGCTTTCTCAAGAGTATTGCAATTCATCAAAAATACCATATTTATATATTGGGTTTTGTTATCTTGTGCATCCATGCACAAGATAACACCCAATCATTCCATCGGGAAGGTGCAAAAAAAAATAAAAAAAATAAGAGAGATGTGTTATCTTGCATTGGAGATTGCAAAACTCCACTCTCAATAAATGCACATTTGGTAAATCTATGTTAATTTGCATTCTCCAATGCAAGTTTACACCATCTCTCTTATTTTTTTATTTGTTTTCGCACCTTCCCGATGCAATGATTGAGTGTTATCTTGCGCATGGATGCACAAGATAATTTGTCTTTTCTAAAAACATGAGACATAATTTCATAATTGTTTTTTATTTTAAACTAAGTTAATAACGATGCACATTATGGTGTTTAATTCATCATAATTTCATACTCGTTGATTGGCATTAATTCATCTTCTTTCAGGCTTTACCATGATATACTTAAATTATATATGGTGTTTGTGTTTTAAAAATGAAATCTTCTTCGTTTTTAATTGAAGTTGTCGAATTATATGCATGTACAATGAATGTGTTACTAGCAATCAAAGAAAATCTGACTGATCCAAGGAATTTCTTGAAGAAATGGAATAAGCAGACAGACCCATGTACCTCTAATTGGACCGGTGTTTTATGCTTCAATATCTCTTCTCCTATCGACGACTATCTACACGTTCGATAAATGTATGTTTGTCTCTATACTTTCATTAATTGGATTGTAATTGTGATTGCTTCCTCTAATTAGTATCTCTAGCTAATACCAATTACAATCTGAATTTACATCTTAATTGGTTTTCTTGTTTCGATAGGTAATTGTTATGAATCTTACTATAACCTTATCACCCGAGCTTGGTCGATTCTCTTACTTGGAAATTATGTAAGTTTAAACCACCAATGCACCCAACAAATTGTTGCCTATTTATTTCCTTACATGGTTCTCTTGTAGCTGATTGATAAGTTTTCATATTTTTTTTGTATTTCGTTTTATGTGGCAGGGATTTCATATGGAATAAAATTACTGAAAGTATACCCAAAGAAATCGGCAACATTAAAACATTGAAGCTGTTGTAAGTTGTTTCCATTGGTTATCATTCTTTCGATCAAACCCAAGTCGATACTATCCTAATGTTATTCTGACTTGTAATATGCTGCGTATTGCAGTCTCTTGAATGGAAACAGATTGACAGGTTCTTTATCGGAGGAACTCAGTGATCTTCCAAAGTTTGACAAAATTCAGACCATGACTTCATATCAGGACCATTGCCTAAATCATTTGCCAACTTGACCAAAACAAAACACTTGTGAGTAGTTTGAGCCTTCAACCTATCAAATCTTCTTTGGTTTTGTATTATGCTGGTTGGTTTCCCTTGGTCCCGAATGATTTAGTACCATTTCTTCTATCCATTTTCTCCATTCACTCTCTCTATATATTCATCTAAGCAATGTTTTCATACTTAAATCAAAATGTTATATTGCCAAAAATAAAGTAAATCAAAGATCTTACACGTGGTATATAAGGTTAGTTTAAAAAAAATTATGGCTTTGACTATAATCTTTATAATAAAATAAATTAATAAAACACGATTACGACTCTCATGGATAGTAAGTAATTATAGGAAAATGATACCTACTATTATTTTAGTCATCTTTGAAATGAATAAACATAGCACGAGTAAAGTTTGGTGCAAGTGTTATGATTCCAAACTTAAACATCAAACACGACTATTTTCTTTTCCATGAACCCGTTATATTATATCATTTGGTGTCTTGCAATGATATGTTGCCAAAAATTATGTTAAATGGTGAAGATTAGTCATAGTTACTGTTGGTTTTTGAAATTAGAAAATCTTTCTCAACTTACAACCATAAATTCACCAATTCTTTAAAGCTCTTATATTTTTGTCAACCTATACAACCCACTACCTTTATGGTTTCGTCCCTCGAAGAAATGATGAACTAAAAGATATTAATCGTCTATTACGTACCCTACTTACGAAAAAAGTGATTTTCTTGCCACGGTATTCTAACGAGAGAATGGAGATCACGACGGTAAACTTCTAACTAACACATGTACACTCAATTTTTAATCTTCAATCAACCATAATTATGATTTTATAATGCTAATTCTTTTTATGGTAAATATTATATCCAGTAACTTTTAACTCAAAATATATTTTAGACGTACTATAACTTCATATATAATCAAATATTTATGTTGATTATATTATTTGGTATTTGTCTTTTTCGACTTTCCGTTATGTACAATAACAACATTCAAATCTTTTTTGAATATACCATTCACACCATGCTATTTGTCCACTTCAATTAACCCTTTTATGGATATTTTACTAATTGATCACGGTAGAAATTATATAAAAAGTTCGATGGTAGGGTGTTGCAATCTAAAAACTGAATTTAGATGGGAAAAATACTCTATAAATATACATTAGCGAACAAAGATGGATCACTAATTTATCAAAGGGGCTAAACTACAAAAATAAAAAATATCATCTAAAAGAACAGAAACAAAAAGCTAGCACAATGTGGAAGCATAAACAATAATCTGGTTCAAAGTCTATAATATGAAAATGTGCTTTTTTTCTTCTAAGTTTTGGACTTAAATGAGTTTTATCATCAATAACCATAATTTGGTACATGGCGAAACTATACACCGAATTTTCCTGGGTTAAAAGCGTAGGAAAAACACTATGGTAGCGTGTTTGCTGTTAGCTATAGCTTAAATAGAACTCATAATTGGAGGATACTCTCACAAATCGGGGGATACTAAAAAAAAAATTATGAAGTAATTTGAAAAACCTCTTATCCAATAAAACTTGGTAATCTCTAAATTACCCATGGGTATCCCCAAGTATGTTAACTGTTATTACCCAGTGATTAGTTATATCAAAACAATAAAAATAGAAGGAAAAAATTATATTAAAATTCAAGATTTACATTGAATCGAAACTAATCCAACTATTCAATTATATCTAAACGGTCCAAACGGGAATTTAATTTATACCACGAAGTCGAATACTCTCTTATTCCAATATTATATTCTAAGTAGTCAACCTTCCAAAAATTGAACCTTTATGATCTATTGTGATCCGATTAAGAGCTTTGATTTCTTGTAAGTCCGCTTCTACAAAAACTCAAACATTTCCTTTGTCTCATACGCCAAATCATTTTTCTTCTTATCATAACCTTCAATTACAATCCATCTGGTGTTCTTCTCATATGATTTTTTTAATTCCTAACGAAAGTTAATTATATCTGGTTGAAATTTGGTATTGTTAGATTAACGATGAACACAAGAGTTATCCACTTAGATCATACCCACACACCGCCCTCACCTGCCATGATTTTATTTATTGAATTGGTGTATCAGTCGGTATTGCATTGGTGTACCGGTCGATATTGCATTGTACGGAAGAAGAGTAGAAGAAGAAGAGCGGTGTAGTCGGTAATTGAAGAATGAAGAGGGATACCAAATAATTTAGGTTTTTAGTTTTTATTAGAGTAAATGGTATTATTGACATTTCATCATTAGAAAAATAAAAAACCTTAGTCAAAATTAATCTAGTCCTGTATAACTGTGAGTATTCCCCAATTTGTGGTGGTATCCCCCAATTGTGGGTTCCATGAATATAACAAAAGACAATTACTATGAGGCTTTGCTTGGCTTTAAAGTGGCGAATTCTCTTGGCTTAGCTAAAGATTGGAACAACGTATTTTCCACTTTTAAGCTAAGCGATGCCTAACGGAAACTGAGTTTTTGTTTTGAAAATTTGCTTTACAGAAACTCGGTATCCCTTTTTTGGTCCACAGCAAAACTTAGTTTTCGTGGCTTTTTGGACAGATACTGATTTTCAGTATACGATTTTTTTAGTTTTAACTTATTTTTACTCCTATCATTCTCTGTTAACTCTTTTGTTTATTAAAAATCAAATTTTTTTCCTTTTATATTCCTGGCTAAATTGGGGCCTATAGATTACTTCATCTATACAATTCATAAAGATAAGGGGTGTCTAATATTTATGTAAATTACCAAAATTACCCTCAAAAAATATTAATATTACTAAATTATCCCCATCAATCCTTAATAAACCTAAGTAACAAAAATAAGTTTTTATTTCTAACATAAAAACTGATTCATCTCCTCCGTTCCCTCTTTTTCCATTTTTTTGAAACCAAAAATCGTCGATGATCGACGATTCAAAAACGATTAATCGTTTTCTTTCTTCCATAAAATGTCGAAACCAAGAACTAAGTATGCTATTAACAGGAATAATTCTAGTGACGATGATCCCGAGCTTGTTGAAGTGATTCGAAATAGAACGAGGGAAGTGCAAGAACAATCTGAAGCCTTTCGTATCGCACAGGAGGAAGAAATGGGTCAAATAAGGTACTTTTCTATCAACCCAATCCTCTAAACTAGGTTTTAGTAACATGCTTTAGGTTAGAAATCGAGAATTTTGAAATCCAAAAATTTCAGTGTTTACAGAATCGGATTACGTTAGTCACGAAGTAACCCAATTCTTATCAGAAACGGATTACGTTCATAAACTTATAGTCCGATTGTTCTGCATGTGAAAAGGAATCAGGGAACATTAGTGTATAAATAGACCAATTGTTGTATCCAATATTCCTGGATCTTATTTTGTTGGAATCGGATTACTTATGTCTTAACAAAAACCGATTGTTAATTTTGGAAACGAACTTTATATGTATATCGAGTAAACCGATTTCATGAGTCGGTTCACATTAGCACTTGAAAAAATCCGATTTTTAATTTTATATGTTTGGAATCAGATTTCATATGTATATCGAGTAAACCGATTATATACCCTGACTTTAAAAATGCATTATATTCCATTGTTTTTTGTTGCTTAAATCCGTATTCTACAGGCAAAAAAATCAAGCCGAAAAGAAATATAAGAAAAAACATGACCATGCTACTCCTAAGCCTTTGGGACCTCGTCGAATAGACGGTCAAAATTTGAATGCTTCCAACCGAAGGGGCACAGGGAGTAAATCCAAAGGGATCAACATCAATGACCCACCACCTCGAGCGGAGGAACAAACACATGAAGAACCTGATTCTGATACACCTACTGAACAAGAAGGTGGTGAGGAGGAGAGGATTGAAGAACAAAGTGGTGGCAAGGAAGGTGGTGAAGAAGAAAGTGATGAGAGTGAAAGTGATGAAGATGCCCGTGGCAAGAAAGGTGTTGAAGAAGAAAGTGATGAGAGTGAAAGTAATGAAGAAGAACGTGACAAAGAAGGTGGTGAAGAAGAAAGTGATGAGAGTGAAAGTGATGAAGAAGAAGGTGACGAGGAAAGTGATAAAGAGATAAGAGAAGTCGTTCAAGAACAAGAAGGAGACCCTAAAGGAAAAGGTCAGAAGAAAGAAGTTCCAAAGAAGAAGAAAGGTGACCACATGCCCGACGATCTGAAGATGCTTGCTCGCGGCCCTGATGATCCACCTTTAGGGATACCAACTGATGGAGGAAATTTGTTATGGGGTTACAAAGGAAGTTGGGCCGGCGTCGTCTACAATACCACAGTAAGTACCTAAACCTTGTGCCATGTAATGTAAACATTATTATTTGTGTAGTGTTTTGATTATTGTCCATCGTGGTTGTTTGGTTTTATAGGATCACAAGCATGTCGTTCGTCTTATGAATCCTGGAACGTCAGTGAGTAAGATGAGGCAACGACCACTTATAGATGATGAATTAATCAGGGGAGAAGTTCCGGAAGTGGTCGATCTAGTCAATTCTACGGGGTTGCTTTCTGTGGTCAATAATTTGGTCCACCTTACTTACGATAGACCTCTTTGTTCCGCCTTTGCCGAGAGATACTACGGGGAAACGGATACTTTACATCTTCCATTTGGAGAAATGACGATAACTCCAAATGGTGCGAAGTTCATTACTGGGCTAAGCATAGAAGGTAAAGCCGTGAAGAAAAAAGATTATGCGCAAGAGCTTGATTGGGACAAGATTTATGCGTGGACCAAGGAAGTGTTCCAATGGGATGAGGAGAAGACCAAGAATGAGATGCTAGTAGGCAAGGCAAAGCGGAGGATATTCCATCTCTCGAGGCTGAGGAGCAACTTTATCGGAACAAAGAAGCTTAGTCATGAGGGAAAAGCGGTGAGGCCGCAACGTATCATCGCCACGGACAATGCGTATGTACTCTATATCCTTAGAGCTGTTATCTTCCCTGACGTTTCCGGTGCCCGTGTTAACGCCAACTTTATCCAGCTGTTGCAACCATTTGACAAGATACAAGACTACTCTTGGGGCACTGCCATCCTTGCACACTCTTTGATGCAGGTTAAAAAGGCTTCTAGGGCTCAAACGAACCAACTCGGAGGGAATATGGCTTTTCTGCAGGCGTGGATGTATTTGCACTTCCCAATATTTGCTAAAAGGGCTTTTGAGAACAAGGATTGGGACGGACAACAGTATGGAAACAAGTACACCTACAAAAGTAAGCCGAAGAAACAAAGAATGGATTATTTGAATTTGAGACGCCAGTTAGACAACTTGACGACGAAGGATGTTGTCTTTGATCCTTACAAGGATGCTTTGGCTAAAGGAAAAGGAAAGAAGGTTGGGTTCCCAGAGCAAGGTGAATATCATGGGCCTTTGTTTCACCCAAGAGGATATGTAATTTATAACCCGTCGAAAGTCGCAAGACAATGCGGTTACAAACAAAAAATACCAAAGGCGCACAAGGATTTCAAATTCGATGAGAGAAAAACCAAAGAACATGACAGTGATATTGTCATTGTTCACCGGACTTTCCCATCATGTGATTATTGGGATAACATAGCGTTTCACAAATATCCTTTGGTTGGTCCATCTCGAACAGATGACGAGGAAAATCTGGTTTACATGCCGTGGTACCTCAATGTTTCGCATACTCGGGTGATACGAGTAGATGAGAGGCCCATGATATAGGAAAAAGATACGGCTCTCCAATACTTGGTGCGTATTTTTACTCAATTACGATTTTGTTAATGATTTTTGCATTATATATTGAATGTTTGTTATTTGAAATTGAAATAGAGAAGACGAGTCGAATACTTGATAACCCGGGCAAAGCTAGAAATCAGGGAGGGCAAATGGAAACCTAATTGATGAATTGAACGGTCTCGAAGATGTAGAAGCTGGTGCAAAGTTTGGGGAGAAGGAATAGGATGATGATGATGATGATGATGAGGAGGAGGAGGAGCCAAAGAAGAAGAGAAAGAGAGATCCTACCAAAAAGATGTCTGAAGGTGCATCGAGCAGCGCCCAACCTAAGAAACGTGGTCGTGGTGGGGATGTTCATGAATGAATGGTTATATTCATGTTTATGTCTTTAAGTATGGATAATTATGGAGTCAAAAATTATGTCTTGTCTTAAACTTATTGTCGAATTATGTTTGGTTACACTCCTAGTCTATGAATGACTTAATATGGTTTTAGTTTATGAATGACTTAATGTGTGTGGAAAAAAAGGAGGATTTTAGCATTTTTTCTGTCAGAATCGGTTTACATATAACTATATGTAATCCGATTCTGAAAATTTCCCAGAGGTTCAGTTTCAGAATCGGTTTACATTTACCTTTATAAAACCCAATTGTGATGAAGCAAACTCTTGTAACTTTTGAAGCCAAGAAGAAAAGTTCTGTAACTTTTACAATCAGTTTACATGTGCATTAAAAAAGGAATGCACAATTGGGGGATAAAAAAACTAATTGGGGGATAGAGGAAAAATACAAAAACTGGATTTAAATATCAAATCAGGGTCACCCCTTATCTAAGCATTTTATCTAATTCCTAATATACCCCTTACTAATCATGTTTAGTGGTTAAATATAATTAGTTAAGTTAATAGATTAGTTTGATAATCATTAGAATAAATCATTATCACTGAATTTGTTGATGAAACAACATCAAATCAAGATATTTATGATCATGAAGGTTTAGGTGAAGAACCAACCCAGGAAAGTAAACTAGCTGAACATATAAGTGCTCCAAATACTCATATATAGGTATTAATGTATTGAAATTTGATTTTTTTTCATTGAATTCGCCATTGTTGCGCCTGAAAAACTCAGTGCCGGCATGGTATTCATACTTTCACCATGCCGGTACACAATATCCCCCAATTTTGAAAATTGGAAGTACACTACCGGCATAAAAAGTTTATTATCGAGCATGCCGGTAGTAGTGCCGGCATGGTTGATTCCCAAGTGTACCGTGCCGATTTGAGGACAAAAACATACAGAAAACTGGTATGAAATAACAAGTACCGGCATGGTATCCATCTTAAAAAAACCATGCCAAAACTAGTACCGGCATGGTATTTATCCTAAAAAACCATGCCGGAACTAGTATCAGCATAGTATTCATCATAAAAAACCATGCCGGAACTAGTACCGGCATGGTATTCATCATAAAAAAACCATGCCGACACTAGTACCGGCATGGTATTCATCCTAAAAACTACGCCGGAACAAAAAAATAGTAGGGTATTCATCATAAACACAAGACGGGAGTGGATTGAAAGTTTATGATTCTAACCCAAACGAAGTTTTAAAACAACAACAACACTTTAAATATGATTAGGTATCATGTCCCTTCTCAATAAAGCCATTTCTTCTTCTTCTTCTTCTTCTTCTTCTTTCTCAAGAACAATTCAAATTAATCTATCTTTAAGAACTTGTTAGGGTTTGATTTTGATTTTGATTTTTAGTTTTAAATTTTAATTTAGATAGAAGGGTATTTTAGTATTTCCGTCCCAAAAAAAATACCCCTTAACAGATATTATTGGATGGGGTTAGTAATTCATATCCCCCAATTAGTTTTTTTATCCCCCAATTGCGCGTTCTAAAAAAGTCTGATTGTTGAGAGGCACAATTTATATGATTTTGTAAGGACACAATCAGTTTATGTGGACATACATAAAATCCGACTGTTTGATTTGAATTTGAAAAAAAATAGCCGTTGAGTCCTTATCTATATAAGGACAACCTCTTTCAGCCACTCCCATATCACACACTTAGCCTAGAAAATGGAATGAGAGCCGTTTGAAGATTTGTGTCTCGTTAAGTCCTTTGCTAATAATTTCCGTGAACGTCCGAATGAAATCTATTTAATGTTTAGGAAGAGAGTGAAAGAGTTTTTTTACGGGCGTACCGCGAATCCCAACAACCGCAAATGGAGAGACTTGGCATTTCGATTCCAATACATTAAAGGGGCAATGCGAGAGTACGTAATAGTTAAAAATATGGTGTACCACTATCATCCACGAGCTCCTCTTAGGGAAAAAGTGAGTAATGCGATCATTTTTATATCTATGTCAACTACACTAGTTCACATACTAACATATAAGAATTCATTGAATTTCAGCTGGAATGTTTCAACGGGCTATGGAGAATTCGTAATGGGAAAGAAAGTTCATTCACCACAAAGAATATACGACGTTGTACAGACGTGCTCGGAGGTTGATTGATGAGCATTTGATGTGTCAAATTCTAGAATTCCCATATTGAGTCCTATATATATGTAGTGGGCTAATTTCCTAAACTATGTAATGAATATTTTTTTTTTCTGAAAGTAAGGCATAATCGGTTTAATGTGCATTAAAAATGTCCGATTTTTGGAATCGGTTTATGTGGGTATTGATAAAACTCCGATTCTGGGTTTACATCTTCCTAACCATAAAACTCAACCCAGAATCGGTGTACAAATGCACTAACATAAACCGATTCTGGATCGAGTAAAAACTAAATTTTTTTACAGGTTTTGATTATCGATTAATGAAAGTTAATATCAGGATTAACTTGATTAAACACTATTTAATAATCTGAATTAACACTAATTTAATAAGGATATATTGGGCATTAATATAAATATTGGATAAGGGGTTTTTATGAATTTTCTTCGAATGATCCTATTTTGTCATCTAATATTAGGCCCCAATTAAGTGGCATAAGCCTCAATGTAGCCAGTTTTATATTTCCAAACTTTTCTCTTATGGATTTTATTTACCCATAACAAATATTTATCTAAATCCAACTAAATAATTGGGACACAAAATATGGGACTCTGAGTTTACTTAAGGCGCAGTTTGGATGGAAACTCGATTTTGGTGTGTGTTATTAGGCTAAGCGATGCTCAATAGTGAAGTGCAGCCGAACCCTCATTTGGCTTGGCTATATTTAAGCTATAGCCAACCATAAATTTGGTTTGGATTTGATTAATTGAGTAGCATGTACAAAAAATGATCCAACTGGTAGTGGAGGCGTTGCAATCATCCTACTCATTTGAATTTTGAATTTGTCTTTTGTAATTCAAAATCACACGGATTTCCCGCGCTGGTTTGTAGTCAGTGTCTTTTGCTTCTTGGTAGCTGTCCGTGTAAAACCAAGAAAATGGTACAAAAAGTCAAGAGAAGAGACACTGAGATCAATTTCTTTTTTTTGTCGACAGCAGTGCAGTACACAAAGCATGATACACACAAAAATCTCATCTGCCCCCAACATTTCTTATCTTATTATTATGTGTAATAATTAATTATAAGCAGCGAGTATCACAAGGTAAAATTAAAAAAAAAATAGATTAATTCATAATTATAACAATCCGGGAAGAAGTATGTCGATTTGGGCATGCAAATGCCAATGATGGTCGAGCAGGGATTGCTTGTGCTTTTGCTGGTTGGTGTTGCAGCTTTCGAGCGCATTAATAATGCAAGCAAAGCAAATACTCTTTCACTCTCTCACTTAATAATGCATCTCTATGCTGCTGTGTGTCTCATCTCATCTAACAACAAACACACACAAGTCTCCTTCACTTTCCAATCTTCTTCTTCTTCTTCTCTGGATATTTATATGTCTGTGTCTTTCCTTTTTTAAAATATCATTAATTCAATAATTATTCAAACAATTAATGGTGGGCAGCTCAGCTAAGCATTGACTCACATTTTTTGATTAATAAATTATTCATTCTCCCTCCACATGTAACACCCCAACACACAGATGGACTCACCAAGCTAAGGAACAAGAACAAGAGGCTAACCAAGGAAGGAGATTAGGGTCTGTCTTCTTCTCCTCCTCCTTGAATCATACTAATAATGACTCATTCCAATTTATTAATGTTTTAAATTTTTGTTTCAGGAGTCAAGAAAAACTTATAAATCTCTCCTTCTATTCCAAAAGACGTGCTTCCCTGCTCTTTTTCTTCAACGCCCTTGGAAGAAAAATCTTTGAAACTAGATTTTCAACACAACAACATGGAGCATTAATCTCCACAACTGAGCGTGCCGGCCGTCCTAATTCCACCATCATCATTTACCTGGTCAGATTCATCCTCCTCCTACTCATCAGGTAACAAATGCAACTAATTTATTTACAAATTTCCAAAATGTTTTGAATAATTAGATTACTAATTACTGACTCTTGATTTCGCCGGCCGTCTATAATTCAATTCATTTCAATTGTAAAATTTCCAGGGTTGCCAATTGCCATAACCTAAACCGACCATGATGTCTAATAAAAGAACAATGAAGAGGTTGGAGTCCAGGAAATCACATTCCTGGTGGTTTGACAGTCACATAACCCCCAAATCAAACAAATGGCTTGCTGATAGTCTCCAAGGTACACAACACGCCTTTCTTTCTCTCTTAATCAAACTCGGCAACTCATTACAAATGTCTTAATTACAAGGATCTTCTGACTCTTTCTTATATGCCTTCACATTTTCAACTCAATTTATAAGAGGGATAATAGTATTAGGAATGCAATTACAGACAGACATGTCTACTTGGGGTGGTGGGATGCTTGATTGTATCCCATTCATCTTTGAAGAGGCAAATTGAACAAGAAAGAGGGGTGGAGTTCCATGAACCCCAAATACTCTTTATTTACCCAAAACTATTCATTCAACCACTCTTTCAAGGCTTTATGCTTTTTTAGTTTTCTTTTCTTCTTAGTACTGTAATAATCCTTGATTGAATTGCAAAAATGGCGTATAGCAAGAAAGTTACAATTAAATCTCTGACTACAGAGATGGACAGGAGCGTCAACCGGATGCTCAAGCTCATCGAAGAAGAAGGAGATTCCTTTGCAAAGAAGGCTGAAATGTATTATCAGAAAAGACCCGAATTGATTGCACAGGTCGAGGAGTTCTATCGCATGTATCGCTCGTTAGCTGAGCGCTACGATAACCTGAGCAAGAGCATCCCGGCTGATCACCTGAGCAAGAGCATTCCTGCTGATCAGCTCCAAACACAGAGTTCGGCTGTCTCCGAGGCTGGGTCTGAATCTGGACCACCTGTGCCTGCTCCCAAGGAAAAAAGACATTATCGTCGCAAGTCCATCACCAACAGAGCTGCTGGTTTCAAAGTCTTTCTTGGGTCTCGCGGAGGCAGTTCCGAGAGGGCTGATTCGGATGATTACTCGGATTCTTCTTCAGACTCTGAAACAGAATCTGACAGCATCGCTTCGTCTAAGAACACCTACTCGGGTCCGCTGGCTGCAAATGGTGATTACATGGGACTTGGCCAGAGGATTGTTGAGTTGGAGGTTGAGCTCCATGACGTGAAAGAGAAGCTTCGGATGGCTGAGGAAGAGAATTCGTTGGTGACTACTTCGCCAAAGGTTTCTCTAGAGAATGGAAACAGCGAAGATCTTCTTGGCAGAATCCATTGGTACGAGGAAGAATTGAACGTTGCAAATGAAAAGCTTCATTGCACGCAAGAAGAGATGGAGAGGTTAACACAAATCAACATTGAGAATGGACTAATTGATGCGTATGTCAAGTCTGAGACAATTCAGGTCCTGGAGCTGCAAGAAAAGATTGCAGCGTTGACTCTTGAAAATAAGAAAAGTAAATCGACTGAAGTAGCAACTGATGTCGTTCTGGAGGAAGATGCAGGGGTGGAAGACCAAAAGCTTCATTTTTCAGAAGAAGAAGAGGTTGCAAGGTTGAAACTTGAACTGGAGGAGACCAAATCTTCTTTGAAGAGAATCGAGGTCTGGGCTGCAGAACTGAAAGATCAGAATGAGACCTTAGAAATGAATGTATCCAGCCGTGATATAGAGATTGCAGAACTGAAATTAGCCATCTCTGATGCTGAGCTAAAATTTATTGCTGAGAAATCTCAACTGGAGAGGGTCATATCAGCTTTAGAAGAGGGTCAAGGGGAATTAGAAATGAAGCTGAAGAATTCCGAGTCGCGCATTCAGTCACTAGTAGACGATTGTAATAGGATCGAACAGGAAAAGATAGAATTTCAAGTTTTGCAGGAGAATCGTGAAGCGGATATGCACAGCGAGATGGAGAGATTGAAAGCAGAGATTGTTGAGAAAGGGAACCGGCTGGAAGAGTTAAACAAGACCCTGGATGGTCTTAAACTCAATTTTGATACATTAACAGCAGAACGAGACGAGCTGAATGCAAAGGTAAGTTCTTTGGTTGCTGATATTGGGTCTAGAGATGAAAAGATCTGTCCAATGGAAGAGCATTTGCACAAGTTACACATAGAGCATGTGGAGTTAGTGTCAGCGTGCGAGGAAGCTAGGAAACAAGCGGAGAATCAAGCAAGAAGGCTGAGAGAAATGGAAGAAGAGGTGGAGAAGCAGAGAATAGTGATAACAGATGCGGCAGAAGAGAAGCGGGAAGCAATAAGGCAGCTGTGTTTCTCCATGGAGCATTACAGGAACAATTACGATGACCTTAGAAATGCATTTCTTGGTCACAGGAAGCAGACACCATCTCCAGTATTAGCTTCTTGAACCGAGGTGATGCATAACAGTAAGTATAACATCGTAATTGAAGAGAATCCAATCCATCCTTGAACTCTCTTTCTTTTTTAATTTAGAGAGTTGAGAGACTACTACTAGGCACCACTATTTTGTAAGTTTGTATGTATTTTGAGTTTCTTTGTCCTTGAAATGTTGTTATTATTGAGTCTAAAACTGGGTAATCTAATGCGTACAGTTATTTTAAGTAGCTTTTTCATGGTGTTATGTTAATTATTTTTATTTATTTTTTTGGTATCAATGGTGTTATGTTAATTTCAGTCAGGCACAGGCATTTCTTTTCGCTTCTTTATCAGCTGCAAGAAGCAGCATTTTTCAGAAATGCCAAAAAAAAAATTAAAAAAAATGGAGAAGTGGGGCATCGATCCCCATACCTCTCGCATGCTAAGCGAGCGCTCTACCATCTGAGCTACATCCCCTGTGCTGTTGATTATGCTACGTTCCTATATTACCTTATGGTTAGAGCTATGAGCCTTTGATGAGTTGTTAGGCCAAGAACTCCAAAATCATTTAGCCCATAACTCCGGTATTTGAAGTCAGAGGTTCAAGTTTCTACTCTAAAGTTTATAGGGTGATTGGATGTAAACTTGGCAATAGCTTTTGCATATGTTAAAAAGCGAGAAGTCGGTTTGGTTATGGTGTTTCAAAATGACTTTTAGAAGAAAAAAAATTAGTGTTTGGTAGAAAGAAAAATGTTTTTGCTTATGGAGAAATTGAACTACTTGTGCTTCTGATATCCAGACGCACTATTAGAATTTATTGTGCTTAGGCGCCTCCTCTTTTTGTGCTTTTTTCCCTTCTTTTAATTTCAATAAAGTTCCATCCTGTTCACCTGGATTTTTTTGAGGGCTTTCCCAAAATAATTTGGGACTACATTATAGAAAGAAGTATGGTCATTTTGAATCGCTTATCCACATGTTTTCCATGTAAGTGTTAACTCTGACTAATTAGGTCGTTATGATTATATATTATGTAGTTTTTTTTTCTTTCAAAGTTAATGTATTGATGCAAATCCAAAAAGTTACAGAAGGCTATTGAGCCTGTTGGTTGTCCTTATCTCAACGGAAAATCACTACAGTTTTAGTTTAGAAAGAGAGTGTGTTAGAGAAGAAGAATAAAAAGTTGGGGAAACTAAAAGAAAAAGCTAGGTCTCGGTGATTCTGGTATCTAAAATGAAAGAAATTTTAGTTACTCTAAAATAAAGAGGTCACACATTTGATACTCTCGCTTTGTCTAAAGGAATTTCAGTTTCAGAAAGCAGAGGCATTAAGGAAGAAAATGAAGATCACATCACATAAACTTATAATATTAATTACTCTCATTTCTTCTCTTCTTTTAATTCAAAAACCAAACATTTCAATTTGTATAATCTTAAGCGAAACCAATTTTTTAACAGTAAAACAATTGGTTTCAACCCTCACGAAGGGTTTCACTGGGAATGCAGAATTCACATTGAGAAGTAGTAGTTTAGATGAGTATAAAGATAATGTAAAAATTGAGAATCTGGAGTCTATGAAGAAACAAATTAAGTGCATGGCTCCAATAATCTCTATTGTTTCAAAATTTCCTGCTCTTGCACAAAGAAAAAAAATTCAGGGAAGAGAAATGGACAGGAAAATATTAAGGTACGTATTAACCTCTAAAACCCTAAAGAGTAGTATTCCTTCAATTTCAGATCCTATTGTTGAGACCAAGGAATCACTTCATGATTATGAAGACGAGAATAATTAAGGCTACCAGATGAAAAATTCGTTGTTTTTGCCTGTTTGATTGGAAGAAAACCTTAATTATGTGTATCTTTAACTTTTTAATCTTTAATACAAGCCAAAATCAGAAACACTAAGCAAAAGTAGAGTTTTTTTTTATTAGATTTAAACCCAAATTGAAATTTGACCTTTATAGATCTCCATCTATCACTATCAACAAAGAACATTACCAGGAAAAAAAAACCCTAATTAGAGAGAAAAATACATTTATGAAAACACAACCCAAAAAAACAAAATTTATCAAAACCTCTCTGCAATATAATTGTTATCTCCCTGAGAAGTTAATAATAAACATAATTCTAAAGTTAATCTTTCACATTCTCAAAATAAAAAAAATAAAAATAAAAAATCAAGCAAGACTAGTAATTCCATTTAATACAAAACGCTGGACACCTAGATTACCTTTATGTCTCTCTCTATCTACCAGCTTAGACTTGGTATTTGCTATTACATAGATGAATTCAAAACCTTAAGATATGGAAGATAAACATACAACCAACTACTGATCAAAAAAAAGAGAGGAATGTAACAAAAAAAAGAAGATTTTTCGACTTACAAAAGTCTTCTGGTAATATGTTTCCCACCAAATTTGTTACTTTCGAATGGAGATCAAAAGAACCTCTTAGATTTAGATCCGTCATCACTCGTACTTAATGAGAAGAACAAACGAACAAAAACAGATTCATATTATGATTTATTGAAATTGAAACAATAATTAAGGAAATTTGGTTTTCAAGGCGATAAGGACTATGGTTTATATACTAATAATGAAGAAAAAGAAAAAGAAAAAAAGGAAGAAGAATAAGAAAAGAAATAAATGGAAATAAGGGTCCTTCTGAACATGAAATCGAAGGTAAAATAGAAGAGGCCAAGGGGGAGAAGAATAATGGGAGACGGGGCTGGAGTTTTAATCACCATGTTGTTAGAGCATTTCTCGGTCGAATCACAATTGTTGATATCTTCAGCTTGTTGTCAAATTTAGTTGTCATCTTGATTTCTAGTCTACAATTAGTTAAGTCTCAGATTAGGATAGAAGTGTAGTTGATAAACGGACATCACCGCAGTCAGCATTGCGTTCTACCGTTTGAAGGCGAAGATCAACCGAAGCTTTTGGAGAACTTCTTCAACAAAAGGTAATTGAAGACTGAACCACATATTTCTCAAATTATATTCATCTTTCTATCTATTAGACGATGTCGCGTAACTAATTAGGCTATCATAAACATATCAAGAATTCCGAGTCAAGTTTATCTTGGTAATTAGTTCTCAAATATGACTAAGCTTAATGAACATTTGTTCATACTTGATGAATTTCCGTTAAGGACAATTTATTGTTCGCAATCAAAATTATGATTCAAGAATTATCATTCGAAATAGCCTGGAATATTGATATATGTCATTGATGTTATTCGGGAATGTTTCGAATCGATTTATAGAGAAATATAGAACTATTGTAGATTCGGATATAAGACAGTGTACATACCAGTCTTACAAACTGAGAAAACTGTTATAAATCTGAATCCGTAATGCATGTACTTGTACACGTTAAAGTCACTGGCTTCTCATTATTTTTGGAATCAACATACGTAGAAATGCAATTTGGATAACATGTAGAGCCTTTAAATGTATTATTTTTTACCACAATCATTTTTTAGAAAATTTTATAATAAAAATGAGTTTATATAGGTTATAGTTTGGTTTTAAAAAAAGGATTTCGACTGCTAACGAAGTTACTGGACTTCCTTGAGTCAATGCATCCAAAATGCAATCTTTTTTCGACTCTCAAGCCTCTAGACCTGTAATTTGTGCAGGAAATATTTTTTCTAAAAATTTATATTAAAGGGGAGTCTTTCTGTTTCATGATTTGGTCTTGATCATAGAGTTCCAACATCTAACGAAGCCTGCGGACTTCCTTGAGTCATTTGTGTTTATGGTATTTTATTCAAATTTTGCAATGATTATCTAGCTTAAAGAAGATCCCATAATTGTTGAAAAGTTATTAACGGTTGCAAACCTTATCTCCTTCTTTCCATGTTTTATTATAGGTAATCGATGACCTTTTTAAGAGATTAGAAGTTCATTATTATAAGGGATATTTCGAGTTTGGTGCCTATAAAATGGTACACTTTCGCGTTTGGTGCCTAACTTTGTCAATATCTGAGTTTGGTGCCCAGTCAACGAATTGGCGTTGATTGACACCGTGTTGACCATCCAATTTAGAGTTAAAAAGTTTAAATGTCTAATAAAAAGTTTCCTCGTTAATAAATTTATTGGATTATTATACGAGCGGGGAGGTAGGGTTTTTGGTATTTTGTTTTTTACTCTCCAGCTTTTTCTCTATTTGTGGAGAGTCTATATAGAGGACGATAACCATGTGCTGTTTTAAATTCGTAGCAGTTGAGTATGTGGATGGTAAAGTTGAGGCACATGTTTTCTTGGTACGTAAACTAGGGGCAGAGGTTGGACGGTAGGGTTGGCTTCATTGGTTTTACCGGATTACGTCTGTCAACGTCAATACGTGCTCACGAAGAATTCCGAGTCGCGCATTCAGTCACTAGTAGACGATTGTAATAGGATCGAACAGGAAAAGATAGAATTTCAAGTTTTGCAGGAGAATCGTGAAGCGGATATGCACAGCGAGATGGAGAGATTGAAAGCAGAGATTGTTGAGAAAGGGAACCGGCTGGAAGAGTTAAACAAGACCCTGGATGGTCTTAAACTCAATTTTGATACATTAACAGCAGAACGAGACGAGCTGAATGCAAAGGTAAGTTCTTTGGTTGCTGATATTGGGTCTAGAGATGAAAAGATCTGTCCAATGGAAGAGCATTTGCACAAGTTACACATAGAGCATGTGGAGTTAGTGTCAGCGTGCGAGGAAGCTAGGAAACAAGCGGAGAATCAAGCAAGAAGGCTGAGAGAAATGGAAGAAGAGGTGGAGAAGCAGAGAATAGTGATAACAGATGCGGCAGAAGAAAGCGGGAAGCAATAAGGCAGCTGTGTTTCTCCATGGAGCATTACAGGAACAATTACGATGACCTTAGAAATGCATTTCTGGTCACAGGAAGCAGACACCATCTCCAGTATTAGCTTCTTGAACCGAGGTGATGCATAACAGTAAGTATAACATCGTAATTGAAGAGAATCCAATCCATCCTTGAACTCTCTTTCTTTTTTAATTTAGAGAGTTGAGAGACTACTACTAGGCACCACTATTTGTAAGTTTGTATGTATTTGAGTTTCTTTGTCCTTGAAATGTTGTATTATTGAGTCTAAAACTGGGTAATCTAATGCGTACAGTTATTTTAAGTAGCTTTTCATGGTGTTATGTTAATTATTTTTATTTATTTTTTTGGTATCAATGGTGTTATGTTAATTTCAGTCAGGCACAGGCATTTCTTTTCGCTTCTTTATCAGCTGCAAGAAGCAGCATTTTTCAGAAATGCCAAAAAAAAATTAAAAAAAATGGAGAAGTGGGGCATCGATCCCCATACCTCTCGCATGCTAAGCGAGCGCTCTACCATCTGAGCTACATCCCCTGTGCTGTTGATTATGCTACGTTCCTATATTACCTTATGGTTAGAGCTATGAGCCTTTGATGAGTTGTTAGGCCAAGAACTCCAAAATCATTTAGCCCATAACTCCGGTATTTGAAGTCAGAGGTTCAAGTTTCTACTCTAAAGTTTATAGGGTGATTGGATGTAAACTTGGCAATAGCTTTTGCATATGTTAAAAGCGAGAAGTCGGTTTGGTTATGGTGTTTCAAAATGACTTTTAGAAGAAAAAAAATTAGTGTTTGGTAGAAAGAAAATGTTTTTGCTTATGGAGAAATTGAACTACTTGTGCTTCTGATATCCAGACGCACTATTAGAATTTATTGTGCTTAGGCGCCTCCTCTTTTTGTGCTTTTTCCCTTCTTTAATTTCAATAAAGTTCCATCTGTTCACCTGGATTTTTTGAGGGCTTTCCCAAAATAATTGGGACTACATTATAGAAAGAAGTATGGTCATTTTGAATCGCTTATCCACATGTTTTCCATGTAAGTGTTAACTCTGACTAATTAGGTCGTTATGATTATATATTATGTTTTTTTTTCTTTCAAAGTTAATGTATTGATGCAAATCCAAAAGTTACAGAAGGCTATTGAGCCTGTTGGTTGTCCTTATCTCAACGGAAAATCACTACAGTTTTAGTTTAGAAAGAGAGTGTGTTAGAGAAGAAGAATAAAAAGTTGGGGAAACTAAAAGAAAAAGCTAGGTCTCGGTGATTCTGGTATCTAAAATGAAAGAAATTTTAGTTACTCTAAAATAAAGAGGTCACACATTTGATACTCTCGCTTTGTCTAAAGGAATTTCAGTTTCAGAAAGCAGAGGCATTAAGGAAGAAAATGAAGATCACATCACATAAACTTATAATATTAATTACTCTCATTTCTTCTCTTCTTTTAATTCAAAAACCAAACATTTCAATTTGTATAATCTTAAGCGAAACCAATTTTTTAACAGTAAAACAATTGGTTTCAACCCTCACGAAGGGTTTCACTGGGAATGCAGAATTCACATTGAGAAGTAGTAGTTTAGATGAGTATAAAGATAATGTAAAAATTGAGAATCTGGAGTCTATGAAGAAACAAATTAAGTGCATGGCTCCAATAATCTCTATTGTTTCAAAATTTCCTGCTCTTGCACAAAGAAAAAAAATTCAGGGAAGAGAAATGGACAGGAAAATATTAAGGTACGTATTAACCTCTAAAACCCTAAGAGTAGTATTCCTTCAATTTCAGATCCTATTGTTGAGACCAAGGAATCACTTCATGATTATGAAGACGAGAATAATTAAGGCTACCAGATGAAAAATTCGTTGTTTTTGCCTGTTTGATTGAAGAAAACCTTAATTATGTGTATCTTTAACTTTTTAATCTTTAATACAAGCCAAAATCAGAAACACTAAGCAAAAGTAGAGTTTTTTTTTATTAGATTTAAACCCAAATTGAAATTTGACCTTTATAGATCTCCATCTATCACTATCAACAAAGAACATTACCAGGAAAAAAAAACCCTAATTAGAGAGAAAAATACATTTATGAAAACACAACCCAAAATAAAACAAAATTTATCAAAACCTCTCTGCAATATAATTGTTATCTCCCTGAGAAGTTAATAATAAACATAATTCTAAAGTTAATCTTTCACATTCTCAAAATAAAAAAAAATAAAAATAAAAAATCAAGCAAGACTAGTAATTCCATTTAATACAAAACGCTGGACACCTAGATTACCTTTATGTCTCTCTCTATCTACCAGCTTAGACTTGGTATTTGCTATTACATAGATGAATTCAAAACCTTAAGATATGGAAGATAAACATACAACCAACTACTGATCAAAAAAAGAGAGGAATGTAACAAAAAAAAGAAGATATTTTTCGACTTACAAAAGTCTTCTGGTAATATGTTTCCCACCAAATTTGTTACTTTCGAATGGAGATCAAAAGAACCTCTTAGATTTAGATCCGTCATCACTCGTACTTAATGAGAAGAACAAACGAACAAAAACAGATTCATATTATGTTATTGAAATTGAAACAATAATTAAGGAAATTTGGTTTTCAAGGCGATAAGGACTATGGTTTATATACTAATAATGAAGAAAAAGAAAAGAAAAAAGGAAGAAGAATAAGAAAAGAAATAAATGGAAATAAGGGTCCTTCTGAACATGAAATCGAAGGTAAAATAGAAGAGGCCAAGGGGGAGAAGAATAATGGGAGACGGGGCTGGAGTTTTAATCACCATGTTGTTAGAGCATTTCTCGGTCGAATCACAATTGTTGATATCTTCAGCTTGTTGTCAAATTTAGTTGTCATCTTGATTTCTAGTCTACAATTAGTTAAGTCTCAGATTAGGATAGAAGTGTAGTTGATAAACGGACATCACCGCAGTCAGCATTGCGTTCTACCGTTTGAAGGCGAAGATCAACCGAAGCTTTTGGAGAACTTCTTCAACAAAAGGTAATTGAAGACTGAACCACATATTCTCAAATTATATTCATCTTTCTATCTATTAGACGATGTCGCGTAACTAATTAGGCTATCATAAACATATCAAGAATTCCGAGTCAAGTTTATCTTGGTAATTAGTTCTCAAAATATGACTAAGCTTAATGAACATTTGTTCATACTTGATGAATTTCCGTTAAGGACAATTTATTGTTCGCAATCAAAATTATGATTCAAGAATTATCATTCGAAATAGCCTGGAATATTGATATATGTCATTGATGTTATTCGGGAATGTTTCGAATCGATTTATAGAGAAATATAGAACTATTGTAGATTCGGATATAAGACAGTGTACATACCAGTCTTACAAACTGAGAAAACTGTTATAAATCTGAATCCGTAATGCATGTACTTGTACACGTTAAAGTCACTGGCTTCTCATTATTTTTGGAATCAACATACGTAGAAATGCAATTTGGATAACATGTAGAGCCTTTAAATGTATTATTTTTTACCACAATCATTTTTTAGAAAATTTTATAATAAAATGAGTTTATATAGGTTATAGTTTGGTTTTAAAAAAGGATTTCGACTGCTAACGAAGTCTGGACTTCCTTGAGTCAATGCATCCAAAATGCAATCTTTTTTCGACTCTCAAGCCTCTAGACCTGTAATTTGTGCAGGAAATATTTTTTCTAAAAATTTTATATTAAAGGGGAGTCTTTCTGTTTCATGATTTGGTCTTGATCATAGAGTTCCAACATCTAACGAAGCCTGCGGACTTCCTTGAGTCATTTGTGTTTATGGTATTTTATTCAAATTTTGCAATGATTATCTAGCTTAAAGAAGATCCCATAATTGTTGAAAAGTTATTAACGGTTGCAAACCTTATCTCCTTCTTTCCATGTTTTATTATAGGTAATCGATGACCTTTTTAAGAGATTAGAAGTTCATTATTATAAGGGATATTTCGAGTTTGGTGCCTATAAAATGGTACACTTTCGCGTTTGGTGCCTAACTTTGTCAATATCTGAGTTTGGTGCCCAGTCAACGAATTGGCGTTGATTGACACCGTGTTGACCATCCAATTTAGAGTTAAAAAGTTTAAATGTCTAATAAAAAGTTTCCTCGTTAATAAATTTATTGGATTATTATACGAGCGGGGAGGTAGGGTTTTTGGTATTTTGTTTTTTACTCTCCAGCTTTTTTCTATTTGTGGAGAGTATATATAGAGGACGATAACCATGTGCTGTTTTAAATTCGTAGCAGTTGAGTATGTGGATGGTAAAGTTGAGGCACATGTTTTTCTTGGTACGTAAACTAGGGGCAGAGGTTGGACGGTAGGGTTGGCTTCATTGGTTTTACCGGATTACGTCTGTCAACGTCAATACGTGCTCACGAAGAATTCCGAGTCGCGCATTCAGTCACTAGTAGACGATTGTAATAGGATCGAACAGGAAAAGATAGAATTTCAAGTTTTGCAGGAGAATCGTGAAGCGGATATGCACAGCGAGATGGAGAGATTGAAAGCAGAGATTGTTGAGAAAGGGAACCGGCTGGAAGAGTTAAACAAGACCCTGGATGGTCTTAAACTCAATTTTGATACATTAACAGCAGAACGAGACGAGCTGAATGCAAAGGTAAGTTCTTTGGTTGCTGATATTGGGTCTAGAGATGAAAAGATCTGTCCAATGGAAGAGCATTTGCACAAGTTACACATAGAGCATGTGGAGTTAGTGTCAGCGTGCGAGGAAGCTAGGAAACAAGCGGAGAATCAAGCAAGAAGGCTGAGAGAAATGGAAGAAGAGGTGGAGAAGCAGAGAATAGTGATAACAGATGCGGCAGAAGAGAAGCGGGAAGCAATAAGGCAGCTGTGTTTCTCCATGGAGCATTACAGGAACAATTACGATGACCTTAGAAATGCATTTCTTGGTCACAGGAAGCAGACACCATCTCCAGTATTAGCTTCTTGAACCGAGGTGATGCATAACAGTAAGTATAACATCGTAATTGAAGAGAATCCAATCCATCCTTGAACTCTCTTTCTTTTTTAATTTAGAGAGTTGAGAGACTACTACTAGGCACCACTATTTTGTAAGTTTGTATGTATTTTGAGTTTCTTTGTCCTTGAAATGTTGTTATTATTGAGTCTAAAACTGGGTAATCTAATGCGTACAGTTATTTTAAGTAGCTTTTTCATGGTGTTATGTTAATTATTTTTATTTATTTTTTTGGTATCAATGGTGTTATGTTAATTTCAGTCAGGCACAGGCATTTCTTTTCGCTTCTTTATCAGCTGCAAGAAGCAGCATTTTTCAGAAATGCCAAAAAAAAAATTAAAAAAAATGGAGAAGTGGGGCATCGATCCCCATACCTCTCGCATGCTAAGCGAGCGCTCTACCATCTGAGCTACATCCCCTGTGCTGTTGATTATGCTACGTTCCTATATTACCTTATGGTTAGAGCTATGAGCCTTTGATGAGTTGTTAGGCCAAGAACTCCAAAATCATTTAGCCCATAACTCCGGTATTTGAAGTCAGAGGTTCAAGTTTCTACTCTAAAGTTTATAGGGTGATTGGATGTAAACTTGGCAATAGCTTTTGCATATGTTAAAAAGCGAGAAGTCGGTTTGGTTATGGTGTTTCAAAATGACTTTTAGAAGAAAAAAAATTAGTGTTTGGTAGAAAGAAAAATGTTTTTGCTTATGGAGAAATTGAACTACTTGTGCTTCTGATATCCAGACGCACTATTAGAATTTATTGTGCTTAGGCGCCTCCTCTTTTTGTGCTTTTTTCCCTTCTTTTAATTTCAATAAAGTTCCATCCTGTTCACCTGGATTTTTTTGAGGGCTTTCCCAAAATAATTTGGGACTACATTATAGAAAGAAGTATGGTCATTTTGAATCGCTTATCCACATGTTTTCCATGTAAGTGTTAACTCTGACTAATTAGGTCGTTATGATTATATATTATGTAGTTTTTTTTTCTTTCAAAGTTAATGTATTGATGCAAATCCAAAAAGTTACAGAAGGCTATTGAGCCTGTTGGCTGTCCTTATCTCAACGGAAAATCACTACAGTTTTAGTTTAGAAAGAGAGTGTGTTAGAGAAGAAGAATAAAAAGTTGGGGAAACTAAAAGAAAAAGCTAGGTCTCGGTGATTCTGGTATCTAAAATGAAAGAAATTTTAGTTACTCTAAAATAAAGAGGTCACACATTTGATACTCTCGCTTTGTCTAAAGGAATTTCAGTTTCAGAAAGCAGAGGCATTAAGGAAGAAAATGAAGATCACATCACATAAACTTATAATATTAATTACTCTCATTTCTTCTCTTCTTTTAATTCAAAAACCAAACATTTCAATTTGTATAATCTTAAGCGAAACCAATTTTTTAACAGTAAAACAATTGGTTTCAACCCTCACGAAGGGTTTCACTGGGAATGCAGAATTCACATTGAGAAGTAGTAGTTTAGATGAGTATAAAGATAATGTAAAAATTGAGAATCTGGAGTCTATGAAGAAACAAATTAAGTGCATGGCTCCAATAATCTCTATTGTTTCAAAATTTCCTGCTCTTGCACAAAGAAAAAAAAATTCAGGGAAGAGAAATGGACAGGAAAATATTAAGGTACGTATTAACCTCTAAAACCCTAAAGAGTAGTATTCCTTCAATTTCAGATCCTATTGTTGAGACCAAGGAATCACTTCATGATTATGAAGACGAGAATAATTAAGGCTACCAGATGAAAAATTCGTTGTTTTTGCCTGTTTGATTGAAGAAAACCTTAATTATGTGTATCTTTAACTTTTTAATCTTTAATACAAGCCAAAATCAGAAACACTAAGCAAAAGTAGAGTTTTTTTTTATTAGATTTAAACCCAAATTGAAATTTGACCTTTATAGATCTCCATCTATCACTATCAACAAAGAACATTACCAGGAAAAAAAAACCCTAATTAGAGAGAAAAATACATTTATGAAAACACAACCCAAAATAAAACAAAATTTATCAAAACCTCTCTGCAATATAATTGTTATCTCCCTGAGAAGTTAATAATAAACATAATTCTAAAGTTAATCTTTCACATTCTCAAAATAAAAAAAAATAAAAATAAAAAATCAAGCAAGACTAGTAATTCCATTTAATACAAAACGCTGGACACCTAGATTACCTTTATGTCTCTCTCTATCTACCAGCTTAGACTTGGTATTTGCTATTACATAGATGAATTCAAAACCTTAAGATATGGAAGATAAACATACAACCAACTACTGATCAAAAAAAAGAGAGGAATGTAACAAAAAAAAAGAAGATATTTTTCGACTTACAAAAGTCTTCTGGTAATATGTTTCCCACCAAATTTGTTACTTTCGAATGGAGATCAAAAGAACCTCTTAGATTTAGATCCGTCATCACTCGTACTTAATGAGAAGAACAAACGAACAAAAACAGATTCATATTATGATTTATTGAAATTGAAACAATAATTAAGGAAATTTGGTTTTCAAGGCGATAAGGACTATGGTTTATATACTAATAATGAAGAAAAAGAAAAAGAAAAAAAGGAAGAAGAATAAGAAAAGAAATAAATGGAAATAAGGGTCCTTCTGAACATGAAATCGAAGGTAAAATAGAAGAGGCCAAGGGGGAGAAGAATAATGGGAGACGGGGCTGGAGTTTTAATCACCATGTTGTTAGAGCATTTCTCGGTCGAATCACAATTGTTGATATCTTCAGCTTGTTGTCAAATTTAGTTGTCATCTTGATTTCTAGTCTACAATTAGTTAAGTCTCGGATTAGGATAGAAGTGTAGTTGATAAACGGACATCACCGCAGTCAGCATTGCGTTCTACCGTTTGAAGGCGAAGATCAACCGAAGCTTTTGGAGAACTTCTTCAACAAAAGGTAATTGAAGACTGAACCACATATTTCTCAAATTATATTCATCTTTCTATCTATTAGACGATGTCGCGTAACTAATTAGGCTATCATAAACATATCAAGAATTCCGAGTCAAGTTTATCTTGGTAATTAGTTCTCAAAATATGACTAAGCTTAATGAACATTTGTTCATACTTGATGAATTTCCGTTAAGGACAATTTATTGTTCGCAATCAAAATTATGATTCAAGAATTATCATTCGAAATAGCCTGGAATATTGATATATGTCATTGATGTTATTCGGGAATGTTTCGAATCGATTTATAGAGAAATATAGAACTATTGTAGATTCGGATATAAGACAGTGTACATACCAGTCTTACAAACTGAGAAAACTGTTATAAATCTGAATCCGTAATGCATGTACTTGTACACGTTAAAGTCACTGGCTTCTCATTATTTTTGGAATCAACATACGTAGAAATGCAATTTGGATAACATGTAGAGCCTTTAAATGTATTATTTTACCACAATCATTTTTTAGAAAATTTTATAATAAAAATGAGTTTATATAGGTTATAGTTTGGTTTTAAAAAAAGGATTTCGACTGCTAACGAAGTCACTGGACTTCCTTGAGTCAATGCATCCAAAATGCAATCTTTTTTCGACTCTCAAGCCTCTAGACCTGTAATTTGTGCAGGAAATATTTTTTCTAAAAATTTTATATTAAAGGGGAGTCTTTCTGTTTCATGATTTGGTCTTGATCATAGAGTTCCAACATCTAACGAAGCCTGCGGACTTCCTTGAGTCATTTGTGTTTATGGTATTTTATTCAAATTTTGCAATGATTATCTAGCTTAAAGAAGATCCCATAATTTTGAAAAGTTATTAACGGTGCAAACCTTATCTCCTTTTTCCATGTTTTATTATAGGTAATCGATGACCTTTTTAAGAGATTAGAAGTTCATTATTATAAGGGATATTTCGAGTTTGGTGCCTATAAAATGGTACACTTTCGCGTTGGTGCCTAACTTTGTCAATATCTGAGTTTGGTGCCCAGTCAACGAATTGGCGTTGATTGACACCGTGTTGACCATCCAATTTAGAGTTAAAAAGTTTAAATGTCTAATAAAAAGTTTCCTCGTTAATAAATTTATTGGATGATTATACGAGCGGGGAGGTAGGGTTTTTGGTATTTTGTTTTTACTCTCCAGCTTTTTCTCTATTTGTGGAGAGTCTATATAGAGGACGATAACCATGTGCTGTTTTAAATTCGTAGCAGTTGAGTATGTGGATGGTAAAGTTGAGGCACATGTTTTTCTTGGTACGTAAACTAGGGGCAGAGGTTGGACGTAGGGTTGGCTTCATTGGTTTTACCGGATTACGTCTGTCAACGTCAATACGTGCTCACGAAGAATTCCGAGTCGCGCATTCAGTCACTAGTAGACGATTGTAATAGGATCGAACAGGAAAAGATAGAATTTCAAGTTTTGCAGGAGAATCGTGAAGCGGATATGCACAGCGAGATGGAGAGATTGAAAGCAGAGATTGTTGAGAAAGGGAACCGGCTGGAAGAGTTAAACAAGACCCTGGATGGTCTTAAACTCAATTTTGATACATTAACAGCAGAACGAGACGAGCTGAATGCAAAGGTAAGTTCTTTGGTTGCTGATATTGGGTCTAGAGATGAAAAGATCTGTCCAATGGAAGAGCATTTGCACAAGTTACACATAGAGCATGTGGAGTTAGTGTGCGTGCGAGGAAGCTAGGAAACAAGCGGAGAATCAAGCAAGAAGGCTGAGAGAAATGGAAGAAGAGGTGGAGAAGCAGAGAATAGTGATAACAGATGCGGCAGAAGAGAAGCGGGAAGCAATAAGGCAGCTGTGTTTCTCCATGGAGCATTACAGGAACAATTACGATGACCTTAGAAATGCATTTCTTGGTCACAGGAAGCAGACACCATCTCCAGTATTAGCTTCTTGAACCGAGGTGATGCATAACAGTAAGTATAACATCGTAATTGAAGAGAATCCAATCCATCCTTGAACTCTCTTTCTTTTTTAATTTAGAGAGTTGAGAGACTACTACTAGGCACCACTATTTTGTAAGTTTGTATGTATTTTGAGTTTCTTTGTCCTTGAAATGTTGTTATTATTGAGTCTAAAACTGGGTAATCTAATGCGTACAGTTATTTTAAGTAGCTTTTTCATGGTGTTATGTTAATTATTTTTATTTATTTTTTTGGTATCAATGGTGTTATGTTAATTTCAGTCAGGCATTTTCTTTTCGCTTCTTTATCAGCTGCAAGAAGCAGCATTTTTCAGAAATGCCAAAAAAAAAATTAAAAAATGGAGAAGTGGGGCATCGATCCCCATACCTCTCGCATGCTAAGCGAGCGCTCTACCATCTGAGCTACATCCCCTGTGCTGTTGATTATGCTACGTTCCTATATTACCTTATGGTTAGAGCTATGAGCCTTTGATGAGTTGTTAGGCCAAGAACTCCAAAATCATTTAGCCCATAACTCCGGTATTTGAAGTCAGAGGTTCAAGTTTCTACTCTAAAGTTTATAGGGTGATTGGATGTAAACTTGGCAATAGCTTTTGCATATGTTAAAAAGCGAGAAGTCGGTTTGGTTATGGTGTTTCAAAATGACTTTTAGAAGAAAAAAAATTAGTGTTTGGTAGAAAGAAAAATGTTTTTGCTTATGGAGAAATTGAACTACTTGTGCTTCTGATATCCAGACGCACTATTAGAATTTATTGTGCTTAGGCGCCTCCTCTTTTTGTGCTTTTTTCCCTTCTTTTAATTTCAATAAAGTTCCATCCTGTTCACCTGGATTTTTTTGAGGGCTTTCCCAAAATAATTTGGGACTACATTATAGAAAGAAGTATGGTCATTTTGAATCGCTTATCCACATGTTTTCCATGTAAGTGTTAACTCTGACTAATTAGGTCGTTATGATTATATATTATGTAGTTTTTTTTTCTTTCAAAGTTAATGTATTGATGCAAATCCAAAAAGTTACAGAAGGCTATTGAGCCTGTTGGCTGTCCTTATCTCAACGGAAAATCACTACAGTTTTAGTTTAGAAAGAGAGTGTGTTAGAGAAGAAGAATAAAAAGTTGGGGAAACTAAAAGAAAAAGCTAGGTCTCGGTGATTCTGGTATCTAAAATGAAAGAAATTTTAGTTACTCTAAAATAAAGAGGTCACACATTTGATACTCTCGCTTTGTCTAAAGGAATTTCAGTTTCAGAAAGCAGAGGCATTAAGGAAGAAAATGAAGATCACATCACATAAACTTATAATATTAATTACTCTCATTTCTTCTCTTCTTTTAATTCAAAAACCAAACATTTCAATTTGTATAATCTTAAGCGAAACCAATTTTTTAACAGTAAAACAATTGGTTTCAACCCTCACGAAGGGTTTCACTGGGAATGCAGAATTCACATTGAGAAGTAGTAGTTTAGATGAGTATAAAGATGTAAAAATTGAGAATCTGGAGTCTATGAAGAAACAAATTAAGTGCATGGCTCCAATAATCTCTATTGTTTCAAAATTTCCTGCTCTTGCACAAAGAAAAAAAAATTCAGGGAAGAGAAATGGACAGGAAAATATTAAGGTACGTATTAACCTCTAAAACCCTAAAGAGTAGTATTCCTTCAATTTCAGATCCTATTGTTGAGACCAAGGAATCACTTCATGATTATGAAGACGAGAATAATTAAGGCTACCAGATGAAAAATTCGTTGTTTTTGCCTGTTTGATTGAAGAAAACCTTAATTATGTGTATCTTTAACTTTTTAATCTTTAATACAAGCCAAAATCAGAAACACTAAGCAAAAGTAGAGTTTTTTTTTATTAGATTTAAACCCAAATTGAAATTTGACCTTTATAGATCTCCATCTATCACTATCAACAAAGAACATTACCAGGAAAAAAAAACCCTAATTAGAGAGAAAAATACATTTATGAAAACACAACCCAAAATAAAACAAAATTTATCAAAACCTCTCTGCAATATAATTGTTATCTCCCTGAGAAGTTAATAATAAACATAATTCTAAAGTTAATCTTTCACATTCTCAAAATAAAAAAAAAAAAAAAAAAATCAAGCAAGACTAGTAATTCCATTTAATACAAAACGCTGGACACCTAGATTACCTTTATGTCTCTCTCTATCTACCAGCTTAGACTTGGTATTTGCTATTACATAGATGAATTCAAAACCTTAAGATATGGAAGATAAACATACAACCAACTACTGATCAAAAAAAGAGAGGAATGTAACAAAAAAAAAAGATATTTTTCGACTTACAAACTTCTGGTAATATGTTTCCCACCAAATTTGTTACTTTCGAATGGAGATCAAAAGAACCTCTTAGATTTAGATCCGTCATCACTCGTACTTAATGAGAAGAACAAACGAACAAAAACAGATTCATATTATGATTTATTGAAATTGAAACAATAATTAAGGAAATTTGGTTTTCAAGGCGATAAGGACTATGGTTTATATACTAATAATGAAGAAAAAAAAAAAAAAAAGGAAGAATAAGAAAAGAAATAAATGGAAATAAGGGTCCTTCTGAACATGAAATCGAAGGTAAAATAGAAGAGGCCAAGGGGGAGAAGAATAATGGGAGACGGGGCTGGAGTTTTAATCACCATGTTGTTAGAGCATTTCTCGGTCGAATCACAATTGTTGATATCTTCAGCTTGTTGTCAAATTTAGTTGTCATCTTGATTTCTAGTCTACAATTAGTTAAGTCTCGGATTAGGATAGAAGTGTAGTTGATAAACGGACATCACCGCAGTCAGCATTGCGTTCTACTACCGTTTGAAGGCGAAGATCAACCGAAGCTTTTGGAGAACTTCTTCAACAAAAGGTAATTGAAGACTGAACCACATATTTCTCAAATTATATTCATCTTTCTATCTATTAGACGATGTCGCGTAACTAATTAGGCTATCATAAACATATCAAGAATTCCGAGTCAAGTTTATCTTGGTAATTAGTTCTCAAAATATGACTAAGCTTAATGAACATTTGTTCATACTTGATGAATTTCCGTTAAGGACAATTTATTGTTCGCAATCAAAATTATGATTCAAGAATTATCATTCGAAATAGCCTGGAATATTGATATATGTCATTGATGTTATTCGGGAATGTTTCGAATCGATTTATAGAGAAATATAGAACTATTGTAGATTCGGATATAAGACAGTGTACATACCAGTCTTACAAACTGAGAAAACTGTTATAAATCTGAATCCGTAATGCATGTACTTGTACACGTTAAAGTCACTGGCTTCTCATTATTTTTGGAATCAACATACGTAGAAATGCAATTTGGATAACATGTAGAGCCTTTAAATGTATTATTTTTTACCACAATCATTTTTTAGAAAATTTTATAATAAAAATGAGTTTATATAGGTTATAGTTTGGTTTTAAAAAAAGGATTTCGACTGCTAACGAAGTCACTGGACTTCCTTGAGTCAATGCATCCAAAATGCAATCTTTTTTCGACTCTCAAGCCTCTAGACCTGTAATTTGTGCAGGAAATATTTTTTCTAAAAATTTTATATTAAAGGGGAGTCTTTCTGTTTCATGATTTGGTCTTGATCATAGAGTTCCAACATCTAACGAAGCCTGCGGACTTCCTTGAGTCATTTGTGTTTATGGTATTTTATTCAAATTTTGCAATGATTATCTAGCTTAAAGAAGATCCCATAATTGTTGAAAAGTTATTAACGGTTGCAAACCTTATCTCCTTCTTTCCATGTTTTATTATAGGTAATCGATGACCTTTTTAAGAGATTAGAAGTTCATTATTATAAGGGATATTTCGAGTTTGGTGCCTATAAAATGGTACACTTTCGCGTTTGGTGCCTAACTTTGTCAATATCTGAGTTTGGTGCCCAGTCAACGAATTGGCGTTGATTGACACCGTGTTGACCATCCAATTTAGAGTTAAAAAGTTTAAATGTCTAATAAAAAGTTTCCTCGTTAATAAATTTATTGGATTATTATACGAGCGGGGAGGTAGGGTTTTTGGTATTTTGTTTTTTACTCTCCAGCTTTTTCTCTATTTGTGGAGAGTCTATATAGAGGACGATAACCATGTGCTGTTTTAAATTCGTAGCAGTTGAGTATGTGGATGGTAAAGTTGAGGCACATGTTTTTCTTGGTACGTAAACTAGGGGCAGAGGTTGGACGGTAGGGTTGGCTTCATTGGTTTTACCGGATTACGTCTGTCAACGTCAATACGTGCTCACGAAGAATTCCGAGTCGCGCATTCAGTCACTAGTAGACGATTGTAATAGGATCGAACAGGAAAAGATAGAATTTCAAGTTTTGCAGGAGAATCGTGAAGCGGATATGCACAGCGAGATGGAGAGATTGAAAGCAGAGATTGTTGAGAAAGGGAACCGGCTGGAAGAGTTAAACAAGACCCTGGATGGTCTTAAACTCAATTTTGATACATTAACAGCAGAACGAGACGAGCTGAATGCAAAGGTAAGTTCTTTGGTTGCTGATATTGGGTCTAGAGATGAAAAGATCTGTCCAATGGAAGAGCATTTGCACAAGTTACACATAGAGCATGTGGAGTTAGTGTCAGCGTGCGAGGAAGCTAGGAAACAAGCGGAGAATCAAGCAAGAAGGCTGAGAGAAATGGAAGAAGAGGTGGAGAAGCAGAGAATAGTGATAACAGATGCGGCAGAAGAGAAGCGGGAAGCAATAAGGCAGCTGTGTTTCTCCATGGAGCATTACAGGAACAATTACGATGACCTTAGAAATGCATTTCTTGGTCACAGGAAGCAGACACCATCTCCAGTATTAGCTTCTTGAACCGAGGTGATGCATAACAGTAAGTATAACATCGTAATTGAAGAGAATCCAATCCATCCTTGAACTCTCTTTCTTTTTTAATTTAGAGAGTTGAGAGACTACTACTAGGCACCACTATTTTGTAAGTTTGTATGTATTTTGAGTTTCTTTGTCCTTGAAATGTTGTTATTATTGAGTCTAAAACTGGGTAATCTAATGCGTACAGTTATTTTAAGTAGCTTTTTCATGGTGTTATGTTAATTATTTTTATTTATTTTTTTGGTATCAATGGTGTTATGTTAATTTCAGTCAGGCATTTCTTTTCGCTTCTTTATCAGCTGCAAGAAGCAGCATTTTTCAGAAATGCCAAAAAAAAAATTAAAAAAAATGGAGAAGTGGGGCATCGATCCCCATACCTCTCGCATGCTAAGCGAGCGCTCTACCATCTGAGCTACATCCCCTGTGCTGTTGATTATGCTACGTTCCTATATTACCTTATGGTTAGAGCTATGAGCCTTTGATGAGTTGTTAGGCCAAGAACTCCAAAATCATTTAGCCCATAACTCCGGTATTTGAAGTCAGAGGTTCAAGTTTCTACTCTAAAGTTTATAGGGTGATTGGATGTAAACTTGGCAATAGCTTTTGCATATGTTAAAAAGCGAGAAGTCGGTTTGGTTATGGTGTTTCAAAATGACTTTTAGAAGAAAAAAAATTAGTGTTTGGTAGAAAGAAAAATGTTTTTGCTTATGGAGAAATTGAACTACTTGTGCTTCTGATATCCAGACGCACTATTAGAATTTATTGTGCTTAGGCGCCTCCTCTTTTTGTGCTTTTTTCCCTTCTTTTAATTTCAATAAAGTTCCATCCTGTTCACCTGGATTTTTTTGAGGGCTTTCCCAAAATAATTTGGGACTACATTATAGAAAGAAGTATGGTCATTTTGAATCGCTTATCCACATGTTTTCCATAAATCATAATATGAATCTGTTTTTGTTCGTTTGTTCTTCTCATTAAGTACGAGTGATGACGGATCTAAATCTAAGAGGTTCTTTTGATCTCCATTCGAAAGTAACAAATTTGGTGGGAAACATATTACCAGAAGACTTTTGTAAGTCGAAAAATATCTTCTTTTTTTTGTTACATTCCTCTCCCTTTTTTTTTGATCAGTAGTTGGTTGTATGTTTATCTTCCATATCTTAAGGTTTTGAATTCATCTATGTAATAGCAAATACCAAGTCTAAGCTGGTAGATAGAGAGAGACAAAATCTGAATCCGTAATGCATGTACTTGTACACGTTAAAGTCACTGGCTTCTCATTATTGATTTTCAATCATCTTCCACACGGTGAAAATTTATTTGAACCACCACCTTTACTACTAATAGGATTATAAGAACTGCAATATTGGTGTTGAATTTTCTTCATATTCTTGACACCAAGTCGGTCTTTATATGTTGTTATTGTGTCAAGGTGAACTTGCTATTCTTTATTTTTGTCGCATTCTAAGCGAGCGCTCTACCATCTGAGCTACATCCCCTATGTTGTTTGTTCACTAACGCTCGGACTATGAGCACAAATGGGACACCAAACATTATTGAAAGGCCAAGAACTCCCCAACCATTTGTGCATAACTTGAAGTCAGAGGTTCTGCTCGAATCTTTTTCTCATTTCGGTTTGAATCATGTTAAAAGAACTGCAAATAATGTATCACATGCAATTGCAAAAAAAATAGAATTGACAGACCCTCTTTTAATTTTTGGTGTAACATCCCGGAATGTTTGTTAAAGAAATTAGGAATGATTGGTCTGTCAGTAAAAGTTATATAAGTTATCTTAAGAAATGAATTGCGGTCTTTTGCATCTAAAAATAAAGAAGTCAGAAGTTCAAGTTTCTACACTTAAAAGTAGCTTTTTGTATATGTTAAATATCAAGAAGTCAAAAATCAACAAATCAGTTGGGCTATGGTATTTCAAAACGATTTCTAGAAGTAAAAAAAAAATTAATTTTTTGTGAAGCAACATATTTTTGCTTTTGGAGAAACAAAGGTACTCCTGCTTCTGATATCCATACACTTACTTATGCTTCTGGTATCCATACACTTTATGAGAGTTTATTGTGCTTAGGAGCCTCCTCGTCTTATGTGTTTTTTTTTTTTGCCAATAAAGTTCTACCCTCTTCATAGTAAACACAAAGTAAAAAAATTTGAGACTACATAGTAAAACAAAGTATGGTTATTTTGAAGTAATATTTAGAACCTTTTATCCACCTATTTTTTATACTGGTTAATAATAAGCGTTAAATTTGATTAATAAGTTAGTTAGTTATGATGATAGATTATGTAGTTAGTGTAATGGAAAATCACGATAATTGGGGAAAGTAAGAGCAAAAGCCAGGTCTCGGTAATTTTGGTAACTAAAATGAAAGCAATCCTATAGTGGAAAAATTTTATTTTCCGAATTCCGTGACACCTAATCACTTAAAATTGGTCATGGAAGTTCAAGTTTAATGGTAGACGGTAAAATAGATTTCAAAAAATGCGATTCCAAATCGCATTCAATCTTGGCCCACAAAATCGACCGTAAAAAAGATCGTTAGATTTAGAAATAAAACCAACCACAAGATTGAGCGTGATTCAAAATTACGTTTAATGCGATTCAGATTCCACTTTTTTGGATTCCCTGGTATCTTCCATGAAACTTGGAACATTGCTTTGAAAAGTGTGAATGATTCCAACTTGGAAGCCATCAGACTTGACATTCCACATTTTTTCCAAACTTGAAATAGGTTGGATTCCACCATAATACATTCCCTAAAGAGTAACTAAACTAAAGAGGTCATGTATTTCATTTTCTCACTTTGTCTAAAGCAATTTTAGTTTCAGTAAAAGAGGAACAATAAAGGAAGAAAACGAAGAATTTTACTCTCATTTGTTTTCTTCTTTCAATTCAACAACCAAAAATTTCAATCTGCATAATCTTAGGTTTTCGGGAATTACCATGGTGATATGTTCTAGATCTCCTTCTTCATCAATTTCAAATGGTCTCTACTTTTCATGGCTCCAATGGTCTCTACTTTTCATTTATGTTCCTAGAGACGAACGGTTTGGTCACTTGAAGATGCCAGATTTCCTTTCTTACACATTGCAATCAGTAGCTTAGGTTTTGGTATCCAAGATCAAAGTTTTGTCTGACATCACTCTCTCTCACTCTACGAAGGAGAAATCCAATTGAAGGACGATCATATTTTCTATCATGATTTGAAAAACCTCTGTCATCTCACTCCTCTTCTTTTTCAACAAAACCATCACCAACAACTATTCTATGTTCATATCTGGTCCGTTTTGGACCGAAAATGAGAAGATTTCTTCACTATTAATTGATTTTTATGTTAGTTATTAGTTTTAGCTTAGTTATTATCATGTTTTCTACTTATCTATACCATTATGGTTGTTTTATCTACTCTTTTGAGGTTTATCTTCTCTTTAATGGAGATTATTTGGGTTTTAAGATCAATATTGATGCTCTCCAACGACAAAATCTTCATCTTGTTGTCCCCGACGATAAAATCTTCATCATCAACTTATCCGACGACAAAATCTTCAGCGGTGATTTCTTCTACGACGGAGCTTCATCACTAGGTATAAGAGGTTTGAGCAAATCACTCCTATTTTGGGAGCATATCTTTCTATAGAGTAAAAACAAACTAGATGGTTGGATTTTAATTCCGAAAAAAAAAACCTTTCTTCCTCCGATTTCGGATCTTTTTCATACTTGTATTTGTGTTACTCCTGTAAACCTTGATCTACTGAGATCCAACTAGAATCGTGTTTATCTTTGATAGACTTGATTAATTGTCTAGTTTTCTAAGATAGGCATCACTTTATAGTTACTCTTTGAGTTCTATATTGATTGATTGTGGACATAGAAATTGGTTATTTCGGTAATCAAGTTTTAGATTGATCTAACCAGACAAAGAGTTTAAACGAAAGAGCCTTTGTCAACAACTCATACATATCTTTTACCAAAGTTTGATTAGAGTGGTTACCAAACAGATTAATTCCTTTGTTGTTTGGAATACGATCCAAAGGAGTAGCAATTCACGGCGTGACTCTAGAAGTCGAAGGCGCAGGCATACAGAGGAAACTAAATATCTAGGGGTAGTCTACTTGGTATCAACTATACGAAGGTGGTATTAGATTTTGTATAACAACTTAATTCTGAGAGTATTCAAAACTGGACTAGGTCCCAAGGTTTTCTGCGTTTGCGGTTTCCTCGTTAACAAAATCTTGTGTCGTGTTATTTACTTTACTTCCGCATTATAATTGTTTTATATTATAATAAAGTAAATACACTTGTGCATTAATCCGAATTACTTGACATTGATCCTAGTAATTAATCGATTTTATTACTGTAGCTATTGTCAAGTAAATATCTTGTTGTCGTATTGTCTCGACCTCGTCCATAGACAATCACACAAGGTATATGATTAAATTCGTATTGTCTCGACTATGTTCATAGACGATCACTTAAGATATCAGGCTTATAGTTTGATATTTAAAATATTATGGTGTATTTGGGTACCCTAATCTTTTCAAAAGCTTTGTGCGACAACGCTCCAAACGAATTTGGTACATTTAAAAAAATATTTAACCTCTACGAGGAAGGAATCCAATTGAAGGAAGATCATGTTTTCTATCATGATTGGAAAAAGCTCTCTTGTCTCTCTCACTCATTCATATTCTTCAACAAAACCATCACCGAAAACCCTTCTCTGCTAAGGGACCAGATCTGAGCAGATTTCTTCAATATTTCTTTCCTTTTATGTTAGTTATTAGTTTTAGCTTAGTTATTATCATGTTTTCTCCCTATCTACACCATTATGGTGTTTTTATCTACTATTTTAAGAGTTATCTTCGCTTTAATGTCGGTTCTTGGTTATTGGGTTGGTTTTAAGAGCATTAGTGATACTCTCCAACGACGAAATCTTCAATGGTGATTTCTTTGAAGATGGAAGCTTCATCACTAGGTACAAGAAATTTGAGTAAATCACTCCTATTCTGGGAGCATATCTTTCTAAATAAGAAAAATAAACTAAATGGTTGGATTTTAATACCGAGAAAAACCATTATTCCTCTGATTTAATCGGATCTTATTCATACTTGTATTTGTCTTACTCCTGTAATCATTCTCTTACTTTTGTCGGATTTTTCGTTATTCATTATGTACTTGTATGTTCTTGTTACTTTTTAATATTATTTTCAATCTTAAATTTATTGTAACCTCGAATTTTCATTAATGAAAAGGTTTCTTATTTATGCAAAAATATATATATATATATATATATATAGAAAGAATGCAATTATTAGAGGCCCACTATACAAAATTAAGGATGTCATTCCTCTTGAGATGCTGGAAGAACTTGTTCATACAGACATGAAAACTTAACTAAAATCATTTTTTTTTTTTGCCAATCTCCAAATCCACTCGCACCTACTCAGTTGATTGTCTCACCCGCAGGTGTTATGCCTGCCTGATATTGAGTTGGACACAAATACATTTTTAAAAACCGATCATTTGTATGGATTGAATGTGGGCGATACCGAATTCGCATTCCGTTGCTCACCCCTAAATAATTGATATCCCTACATAAAAACATCCATCAAATTGAATGGACCCAAGTGACAAGGTTGAGCTCAACAAGAATGGCTATCAAAATTGCTTTGTTGCAAGTAATAAAGCCCAATCCCAAGTTTATTGTGCTTGATGCTGAGGTGCATTAAGCATGTATAGGGGTAGAATTTGTATCTCTAGCGCCCACTTTATTTGTTAGACCAATGAGTTTGTTAATGGCAATGACTTTGTTATTACAAAGGGAGTATAATTATTATTAAGAGCGACCAAACCATTATTGATTGATGCTCACTGCTCATCACAGTCCCCCGTTCCTTCTAGACCAAGGAGTTGAGATTCATCCAACTTGTACGCAATAAGATTGATTGGTTTTGGAGATCTTAGTGGTGGTGGTTAAGCCTGCTTCAGCCATCACTATCCTACAAAATTCAAACTAGAAAGGTTTTGATTTTCATTTTTCCACACGGTGAAAAGCTATTTGAAATTTTGAACCACCACCACCACTAATAATAATAGGAATATTAATGTTGATTTTTCTGCCTTCTTGGCACCGTGTCGGTCTTTATATGTTGTTGTTGTGTAAAGGTGAACTTGTTGGTTTTGTCTCTCTTAATTTGTGCCGCAGGGTCCACATCCTACATATTGGCTAGTAAATATCCGCGGCCATCAAAACTTGAAGACCCGTTTCTGCATTATTATCTCTCTACCATGACAACCAATTAGCATCTGAGAGGATGAATAGAAGGCGCATAGTAGGATTGTAGCGACATTTAAAATTGTTGGAGCACAAGTAAATTTACCGGTTTTGAGTCATCGGAATTTCATTTTGGATTATGAGAAGATCGCTTGGCATACTTAAAACGTTGCATATATTATTGTGCTTGCTTGACTGACTCACTGACTAACCCGTCAAACACACTACTAATTACTAATCTTGCCTTGCGCATTACAGACCTTGAGGGATACGGATTTGCAGAATAATGAATGAGGATGAGAGACTTGGTAAAACTCTCGTCATGCCTTGGTAAGCATGATGTCAAAATTGTCTTGCAAGAAAAAGTCAGCAGCTGATGGTTTTAAAATTTAAAATAGGATACTGAGAGTGATACATACATATGAAGCGGCTGCTTAGATATGTCTAGCTCTTTATAGCAACAGTGAACAGTCATCGACCATGATTGACATACATACAATGGAGGAAAGGAAGGCAGCCAGCCGCTTCTTAAATGTGGATAAAGGGACAGCTAGCTTTACCATAATTAGCTAGAGAGACAAGAGTTAGTTAGATTGCAATAAATGTTCTTCTTTTTAATTGCGTTCTTATCTGGGAAGGAAGGCTTTTTTTTTTTTTTTTAGGATGATGCATGTGCTGATTCGAACGCAAGACTCATCCCTCAAAAGGACATTAATGTTATTACAGTGATCCAAATCATAGGAGTTTGTAGGAAACTGTAAAGCATGCAAGATAGTAATTAAATTTGTTCATCTCCAGGTAGAATCAGAGAAGAGGAGGGACTGTCTGGCCAATCTGGCCAGATTAGTGGCTGCTCTGTTCTGTTGAACTGTCACTTTGGATAGCTTCCCGAGCACAAAATTAACTTGATGATTGTTGTGATAACTGTCTTGTTGTTTTGGACATCCTCTTGTGAAACGTTGTTGTACTTCCTCCTGGTAATACTCTTGTATGCCTTGAATTGTTACTTCAGATTCAGCAGCGAAGTTGATGTTGGCTTGCTGCATGGTTTTTCCCCAGGTCAGTGCTAGTTGAGCTCCTCTGCTGGCTCGCTCAGTTCTGCTGATTCCATTGGAATAGTCTTTGAAGTTTCTGATGCCCACACATTTACCTGTGAAAGACATGGCAATAAGAGAGTAGTTAGTATAAGATTGGGAATCACTAGTAGCTTGGTAAAGATCTGCAGGATCAATGTGTAGGCTAAGATGGGGATGTTTTGGGATCCACTATTGTTAATTGGTTGGTAAGGTGCAGTGGTTGGGAAGATGGTTGTAGGATCCAGGGTTTCCTTAGGCTCAGTGGGATTGGCAACATTATTAAATCTCTTTCTTGCTACAGTCTTAATGTTGGATTTCTTCTTCCCCTGAGTGTCTTTGTTTTTGTAGCTCTCCATCAGCTTCTTATGTCTTTTTTGACAAGCTAAGGCATCAGGGTTTGAGGTTGGAATTTCTCCAGTGATTGGTTTATCCATCCCAGCTTGAAAAATCAAATGTTGTGGTGGACCATCAAGTTCTTCACAGTGGTTTCTGAGAAGAGTAGTCTGTTGTGCTTTCCTCATTTTGATAGCAAATTTTTCAGATCCAGTTTTATCAGTGTAATAATGAAGTAATGGTGGTCTGTTTGGGCTAGTTGGGGGAGTGATGGTTTTGTTGGATGATAGGGGATAATTGGGTGTGGATGGGAACTTGTTTAGAGGGATGGAAGTGTATTGTTTGACTGGAGTTCTTTTGGAGTTTTCTTCTTCTTCAATGCATAATGGTCCAGGGTGATCAAGAGTTCTGCAGATTTTGCAGAAAGCAATACCAGTGAGAGCATGAGCTAGCTCTAGCCAGTGAGATGTAGATTCATCTTCATAAGCATCAATATCATATTTTAGAGGTTGGGTAACATCCACAGTGATCTGCACTTCTAGATTCTTCTCATCCTCATCTCTTCCATAAGGTTTCTTAGATCCTTGGTGAATACCAACTGGAGCAATCATGTTTTTTATGTCTGGGATAATGTGAGTTGGGATTCTCTTAAATTAAAGCCCAAATGCAGACTTTATAGAAATTGGATTCATCAATGAAGTCTGGTCCTAAGGATGGGACTTCAGATAAAACAATGAGCTTGTTAAAAATTCCTCTTGTTCCTCCTTTTCTGAAAATTTTGTAGTCTTCAATGCTAGTCAGCCTGATTTGGTAGTAATTTCTTCTTTTCTTCCAGAGAGAGACTTCAGCATTCCTTTGTAATTCCCAGTTGGTATTGATGAATCTTGTTATTTCTCTTGTTTCATAGGATATGTTGCTGCAGAATCTTCCAATGAAAACCCATTTCCAATCAATCTTCTTCTTTGGTAGAATGTTATCTTTGTTGATAAAGACTTTAGGGAAGAGGTCTGCTGGCATTTTTAGTGAGGAGTTCATTTGTTTCACTAGGTTGTTTATATTTTCTGTATTCTTAGTTCCTGAAGAGGAGGCCATGGGAGTATGTTATATTTTGAAGTTGCCTTGGACTACTAGAAATCTGAAGGAGCAGAACCTGTAAGCATGAGCAAAGCCAAGACAATATCCATAATACTTGATGATCGAAATTTGCATATACCAGTACCTAGAAGAGTTGATCCATGTGATAACTGAGTATTTTATGTTCTGATATTGATATAGGCTTTGTAATTTATCTTGAGAGATCATGATTATTTTGATAGTGAATGTGTATTCTAAGGTAGATGTGTACTCTAAGCTGGTATAGTGACCTGTGTGTTGTGGTTTGGTTAACATCCACCTAGTAATTTTTTGGGTTAGTTGAGGGAGTGGGTGGTTGTGTTTGATGATGTGTCGGTTGTGATAGGAGGTCAACCTTTGGTACATAATGCAGACGATTGGAAGACATATGTACTTTAAGATTCTTGTAATTTTGGACTGCAGTCTGGCATTGACAAAATATGTGAGGGTTATGTGGGTTGCCTGTTGTATGACAGTGATGTGTGCATAACTGTTACGTATATAATCAGAAACTTTTTTGTCTCTCATTGAGTGGGTTCTACTAGTGGGATTCAAAGTGAAAGCGACGATAATAGAAATATGTAACATGTCATTTACCTTGCTTAACTCAGTAGCTGGGTTAACACCATACCTGTAATGTGTGTGTCTACAAACCTTTGTCTTGAGCAGTGAGTGTGGTTCGCTGGAGGAGTGGTACATGTAATGTGCGCATTTGCTAACCTTTATTTTGAGTATATAGTGTGATCCGGTTTTGATAATGCTGGCACTGCAATTTGGTAGTTGGGGTAGATTCCAAGATTCATTAATGGAATCAGATATGAGAGTGAACTTGAGAGAGTGATTGTGGATATTTTCTTCTTCTAATTTTCTTGGGCTCCCAGATACAGACCCAATAGGATTTTCAAATTCATTTGAAGGTGGTGGGTCATAAAATGGATTCAAATCCGGACTGGAGATAGACCGATTTGAACATTTGTTTTTCGAATCGTTGCCAGGTGTCTGCAGTCGCCCACGCATGACCAATAAGCTGAGATTGCGTTTGATAGGTATTTGCATGCATAGCGTAGGCACGATCTTTTTTAAAATCTGAAATTTCTGATCTCGAAGAAGGCACACGGGTGGATAGGATGTATCAACTTTTGATCTTCTCATCCAATATTTCTTAAAGGAAATTAGCAGTTCTATTTTCCAATTCCATAACTCTGTACCTTCCTTCATCCAATATCGCAGTACCCAATTTAGACCCCAGCAATTATCCCTATGACGAAGCGAGGGTATACTGAGAATTTGTGTCAGACTGAACAGCCGGCTATGTCGACTAATCAGGGGGCTAGTAATGAGGCAAGATGCAAGAGGACCAAGCATAGCATGCATGAGAAGCAGGTAATGATGTTTGATAGACTTGTGGTAGTTTTTGAGTTTTGGGTATTGATATTTATATTTGTACTTGTATTTTGGTTTATCGTTGAATTCAGTGTTGAAGTTGATCTGGAAATCTCTAATTTCCGGAATTTGCAGATAGTGGAGGTACGCAGTGATGAGGATACAGATTTGGAAGATCAAGCAGATGTTGAATGCAGAGAGGGTGACCAGAGAGAGGAGCCTGTTGTGCATGATCAATCCAAATCTCAGGTGTTTAGTTCCCAGTTGCCCCAACTTCAAGCAGCCAAGGAGGGGTGGGTAATTTGGGCTGTTCACCCTGACAAAGGTCAATTCGTGGTCAAAGAAGGCATTAACCTTGTAGGGGAGGAGCACATTGTGAGTGGTGGTGCCATCCAGGGATTCTTCTCTGCACCAGTTCCTGATACACACAAGCTCAAGATACGAGAGAATGAGCGTCTTGGCCATCCACAAGACACTATAGTCTTCCCCAATTTGCTTATGCTTTCTCCCAAGATGCGTCGGTTGGCGGAATCTGCAGTTGATCTTGCCTTGTTCGGTTCCGGAGAGGTAACTGCTTCTTCTGATATGCCTGATGATGTGATTTTGCGTGTGCCTATTCCTAGGGGAAATTACTCTGTGACAAGGCCGAAGGCTACCCCATAGCAAGACTGGGTTGGTAGTGAAGCTGCAGCAGGAGATAATTTTTATGGTAGCCTTGTCCTTCCAGATGGAGTGAGTGGATTTGTGTGAAGGTTTGGCTTGCCGTTTTTTGAAGTTGATGGTTTTGTACGAACATTTAACAGTACTTTTGTTGTGTTTGTTTAATTTGGGCATGTATCTGGTAGTGTTTTGGTTGTTGTTTATATGACTAAAGGTATTTTGATTAGTGATGGTTGTTTTATCACAGTTGTAAATAAGGTTTATTTTGATGTGTGTGGTAGGATTCTGATTTTGAATGGTTCTAATCTGATATTGGGTACTGAGTTGGGTATTGTGGTTTGAAGTTACCTCAAAGGATGTGTTGGTTCGTATTTGGATAGAGGCATGGGATTGATTTAGAATAGGAATATCTTTATCATGGATGACATTTGAGTTTTGCCAACTAATAGCAGTTATCTCGTTGGAATCAAGAGAGTAGAGAGTTATAGCATTATTTGAATGTAAGATAGCATAGGGAAGACAAGCTTTCAAGCTTTCAAGCTTACCAGAAACTAAAAGAATTTGGGTAGCAGTCTTGTCATCATACTCGCTCCATTGAGAAGACAAGCTTTCAAGCTTAGATTTGCAGAGCTTTAAGTATTTCCATGGCCAATTTGAGTCGAGAGCTGATTGAGTATCCATAGTTTGTAGAATGTTGAGAACTTCCAGCAGACATGTTTCAATAAGTGAATACCTTATCTGCATCAGTGAAAGGATATTGGGTGGTTTGTGGAATTCAGGGTGTTCTAGGAGGTGTAGAGATTTCAGAGTTTGATAATTTTGCTGAGTGCAATCTATTCTAGGGGATTTAGAATTGTGAATGGTGAGGGGTTTGAGAGATTTGTTTGTGATATCAGCTTGTGTCAAGATTTTGAAACGTTCCCATCTTGTCATTGTGCTAGGCAGCAGTAGAATGATTGAGAGATTTGTGAGTTTGAGGCGACTTGATTTCAGGTGATTCTTTGGTGATTGTGAGGCTGTGATTGTCAATTGAGTGATTTTGATCAATGCAGTTGCATTGATCGTTTGGATCGAGTGATTTGATAATCACTTGAAGCACCGGCTAGTACATCCGGTTAACTTCAGGCTAAAAATGACCGTTATTGGACCGTTAGGAGGAAAAGAAAGAGAGATCAGGAGAGAAAGCCGGAGCAAGAGGAGAAATCAGGTTAGGAGAGAGGAGAGAGGAGAGAGGGCGGAGCTTCATATCTGGGAAGGAAGGCAAGGCTGTCAAAGTAAACAGGAAGAGCTAGCTAGAAGAATTATAGGATGTATGGATATGCCACGGTGTTGTAACCAACACTTCAATTCATTCATAAACTTTTGATTCCAACTTGGGTACGTGTACTTGTGTGGGGGCACGTTACTTGACAAACCAAGCCACCCATTTAATTCTAGTGGGGTTTGGCCGGTGTCGTATATATATATATGGACGGCGGTCAATCATCCCACCACCAATCCAAACCCACATACATACTGCAATAACAATAATAATAATAATGATCATCTAGTTAAACAAATTACTGCTAGTAGTCAAATTACACCATGCTTAAGTTAATTTAATTATGCTGCTGCTTCCTGGAATGAAAATATGTATGTTTCATGGACGAAACGTAACCAAACATTGTTAATCATAATTACTCCAATTTAATCACACCTTTTCTTGCTAGTTAAACGGTTTATATAATTAGCGTGTTTTTCTTCTCGTAATCGGGAAACGAAAGAAGAAGATTGAATAATTCAACGCGAAGACGTAGGAGGTCCACTAAACACGTCAGAGTCCCATTCATCTCTCTCCGCGCTGACTTCTACAACTCCCTCCTCGTCTTCTTCTTCCTCCTCCTCCTGAATAAAATCCCACTCTCTCTCTCTCTCTCTCTCTCTCCATTCCGTGCTGAGGAGGGTTTAACTATAACCAGAGAGAGAGAGAGAAATCAGTAATAATCAAAGCCATCTTGAATATCAGTTTCTTAATTTTTCATCCTCCTTCTTCTTGTTGGAATTATATACAAAGAAAAAACAGAGAAAGAGAGAGTGAATAGTCGATCGTCATCATCATAAACCATTTGGTGGTTGATTTGTTCAAATGTAAGTCATCTTCCTTGTTGTTTTATTTATTAGAATCAACCAATTTCATAAGTAGAATTGTCTCCTACTTTCGTCTTAAGAAACACATCATCATTCTTAAATCAATTTCTTTTTATAAATAATTAACATCACTTGATTTTTCTCTGTATTAATTCACTACTAGCTACCACTTCCTTCTCTTTTCTCATTTATCTTACTTCCCTAATTGCAGTTTGAGGTTTCTACTAGATTAGACCACCATGGCGACTCATCCTCCTCCTTCTCCTCTTCCTCTGCCTCCTGGTCGTGTTGCTGCCGGTGGTGGTGGTGGCGGCAAAGTCAGATTAGTTCGATGTCCCAAATGTCGTGGCCTTCTTCCCGAGTTACCCAATGTTCCTTTGTACAAATGCGGTGGATGTGGTGCAACACTACGAGGTAATCCATCAATCAATCATCTCTACTAGCTAAAAATGATAGCTACAAGAGCCATTTTAATTTGGTTGTCAGTCTCTTAATTACAGTACTAATTTTCCTGAATTCTTCTCACAGCTAAAATTCGAAATGAACCACCAGCAGCTTCAATTCCTGATCACACCAATGAATTGGAGAATTCTTCTTCTTCACCTTCTCAAGCTACCAAATTGACTTCTACAAATGCGAATTCATGCCTCACAAGTCCAATTAGCGAGTCTTGTTCTGATAAGGAGGAGGAGGAAACCAATAAGCAGAACACTTCACCAAATGGCCAACTTGATTGTCGAGGCAGGAAACAAGTGTCCGATGCTGAAGAAGAAGTTGGCAACAATAATGATGGATGCTCGAGTCCTGATGTTCAATTTGGCGTCACACAAAGATACAGTGCAAACTCTACTACTCATTATCCAGCAGGTGACAGCGTCCTGTTATCTCCTGATATCCTGTTTGGTGACTCCGATCGGCCAAGTTCGCAGACTGATAGTTGTGAACAACTCGAGAAATCCCAGGAGATCGTTTGCCGTGACTCTGACCATCCCAGTTCAAGAGATGAAATGGAGACTAATACACAAGTGGTAATTACGGATGAGGAGAGGTCGTCCCAAGAGGAGGAAATGCATATACCCAGCAGCACAGAATTATCTAACAATCACGAAAACGATATGCCTGAGTTGGAGGAGGAAGAAAAACTAGGTGCTAAAAGCTTCCACGCCTACGACGGAAGTGTCTCTTCTTACGAAGGATGGGATGATCAACTCCACCATCAGCAGCATATCCGAAAATATACTTACGAATTTGATGATTCTAGTGGCGAACAAATAAGAAGGGATGTCCCATTGAATGACAAGGTGAATCCCAGAGTACCACTGCCACTTCGTTCCAGGAAGTTTCAGACCATGTCACTGAATGATAATCAAGTCAAAACTAGGATGGAAAACAACGTTAGTTTGAATGAAGAACCACCAGCTGATATTACAAATGGCACCAATGCAGAGGAGAAGCTCCTCAATTCAGAGAGCTTTCATACAGCTCAAACCTCGACGCAATCCCAACGGATGTCAGACAAGGACTTCTACAGAAAGGTTCCTCCTGCTGCTTTCGAAAACGGTGGCCCGTCGACAAGTATGTATGATTCAGATTCACATCCAGTGGAGAAGGGCGCATCGGTCGTCGAGCACAACCAAGACGAACTGTTGAGGAAGGTGGACGAATTGAGAGAGCGACTTTGTAAATCCTATGCTCTGAAACTGGAGACCAGAAATGAGAAATTTTTGAAAGGAGGAGCTCATCAACAGGAACATGAGGGGCCAATGTACAGTAATCATGCACAACAAAGGCAGAAAGATCCGAGTTGTTATCGCAGAAACTACCCCTGGCACTTTTCTGGAGCATGCCCACCAAGCAATTCTGTGCCGTTTCAAGGTCGGGACTCCACACAAATCGCAATGGCCTCAGATTGTAGATGCCATGTTGGTTACACGAGCTTGCAATGCTGCCCTGAACAATTCCAGTACTCCCTGCAGAGACCACCAGTAGCCAAAGGCTGTTACAGTGAGCAGCTATGCCAGATTCATCCTGGTTATATGTGCTACCATCCTTGTGGTTCCGGTCCTGTCAACAACTCCAATTTTGCTCCCAGGATTTGCAATTCGCAACCACTTCCGCACGCCCAGAGGCAGCATATGGATCACAAGGTGGAGAAGCAGAATCTGTATCCACATCGCGATAGACGAAATCATATCAAGAGACATTGTCTTCCTGTAGCAGGGGGGGCTCCTATTATAGTTTGTTATAGCTGCAAGATACTGCTCCAGCTACCTGCAGATTTTATCCTTTCGAGTAACAGGTGCACTAAATTGCGTTGTAGTTCTTGCTCCGAGACACTTATCTTTCAGCTTCAGAGCGGGAGAAGTGTTCCATTTCGGCCAAATCCACCAACAGTTCCTCCACCCAGTGAAGTCAATTCAACCAGCAGGAGAAGTTCGGATTTTTCCGTCTCTAAAGAGAATAATCGTAACAGAGATGAGAGTTCAGTACTGGATGAAACTTCTCGCGCAAACAGTCGACCTATATTGCTGGAGAAAAGGCTACATGGAGAAGAAGTGCAACGTACTTCAGGTTCGCCGCTTCATAGTCTTATGGGTTATCCTTCCCCAAGAAGACTTTTGATAAAAAGGTCGTCAGACATAGATCAAGAAAGGTGAACAGAAGCAGAATGTTGAGTCCATTGTTTTTACTTGTTTGTTGTACGGAAAATAGAATTAGAGTTCTTGTGAATTTGTATAAATTGTAATCAGTAGTAGTTCGTTTTTGGCAATGTTGGTTGAATAGTAAAAAATTGAAAAACAGAAAATGAAGCAGCAAAATAGGTCAACAAGCAATATTATTATCCCCGGCAAGTTCAGCTTCCTTGGCTTGAAGTAGAGTTTTCTTGGTTGCCAATCGCAGTGACTTTAATAATAGCCTCGATTGCTTGCCATAATTTCGCGCGAGCCTCTAGCTTAGTGATTTTAAATTTCAAGCATTTGATGGCGGCCTTCAAGACTTGAACCTGATTTCGAACAGCGCGAAATAAGGAAACTTAACCTTTCCTGTTGACGTCTTCTTTTCCCAATCATAAGAATACAGCGCGGCTTCTTTTATATGTGATCTGAAATTAGTTTTGTTGGATTGTATAACAATCCGGTCGGCTCCTGCAACACTATGAAAAAAAGCTGAAAGTACTATTTTTGCCCTATCGAAAAGGTAATTCTATATTTACTTCAGTCCACTTATCGTAGCTACCGGTACAAGCATGATCACTGCATATCCATGTCTTTACAACTTTACTAGTCCACCGCCGTAGTAAAGCTATATGCCCATTCCCTTCTATTAAAGTATCGGAAGAATCACAATGACTCCACTTTGGTGGATTCATACTGATTTCTTCTATAGGAACCCTAGTTACTCTAAATTCCTCACGTCCAACATCAAATGCAATTAAGAATTCTGGAATCCCATACGGCTTATTACCCCAGTAGATAAAACAGAGGGTATGAAAGACAAGGGATAGAAAAATGGAACCTTGTTTTTCTGCCATACAAGTATTTGTTCGCTAGACTCAATTTCATAGGATTAACAACTGCTTTTAGACTCTTACGTTTGTTATCAGCCATAAATTTTCTTTTTTTTTTTAGATCTTCTCCTTTGGGGTGCTCGGGATTGCAAAAGAAACTACTAGTATTTGGAGGCACGTAAGAGAAAGAAAACCTAATATTGTTACCAAATTAAAGAAAATCGGCAGAATATGTGTACTTAATTTTTTTTCTAACTACACATATTCTGCTGATTTTTGACTTAGCCCAGTAGCTTAATAAGATTAGCCCATTAGCGAGCCCTTTATCTAATAATGGAGTAGATTAGATCTACAATTTATGGCCGGATGGGATTTAATTCAGCTGGATGGAATAATCTTATTTATTTGTAAGAAAATAGAGAAGCTGTCAAAATAGAGTAGCTATCTCAAGGTTACAGTACTGCATTCAGCTAGCTAGGCTATGTATAGCACCAAGCTGAATAACCTCATTGCGATACGTAAACAGTTTGGTTTGGAGTAATATCCGAAATATCAAAAGACTGAAGAGTAGTGAGTAATTGCTGGAGGTTTGGCCGCTTCAAAAAAAAATGTAAGAGAAAAAAACGGCGGCCGCCATACACTAATAGACTGACTTGATAAAATAGCCTTACCCAAGATTTCTTGGGCCGTCCCGGTCGGAAACAGTGGTAAAATCTTTAGTGTTGACTAGATTTTGTGCCCCGGCGTAGCTTCGCAAACTCGGTTCACCAATTCGATCTACAACTACAAATATTGTGCCATAGTTATGCACCAACTACAAATACGATGCATCGCTACCTGTCTTTGAACCATATTTTTGATTTTGTAAAGTTCGGCTTCGTTTCTCCCCGATATGATTTGGTAAAGCTCGGCTTCGCCTCGCCCCGTCTCGATATGATTTGGTAAAGCTCGGCTTCGTCTTCGCCAATGTTTAGAGTATAATTAATTTTTGCAATGTTGGTTAAATAGTAAATCATTGAAAAACAGAAAGAAGAAGCAATAAAAAGTTCAGTGGATTTTACTGGGAAATTAACAATAGCCAATGTTTGCATGCACACTTGAAAAATAGTACAAGATGAGCTTCAAAAAGATATTCAAGGAATTATTTAAAATGTTTACTACTAAATAACTAAAACAAACACTAAATGACACAACTCTCATGTCTGATCGAACACATTCTTTGCTAACACCTGTGTATCTTCATGGTAGAAGGAGTCACTTCTCGGTTTCGTCTGAACCTACTTTCAGAACAGGCCACAGGCTTTCCGAGAAAGGTCTTAATAAGGAAACAGCGAACTCCGAAACCACACCATTGTCAGCCTCTTTCAATGTTTTCTTTTTCCAATCATAAGAATGAAGAGAGACATTTTTTATATCGAATCTCGGCAGTAAGTCACTTGGGTAGGATTCTATAATAATCCGGTCTTGTCCTGCAACACCATGGAAGTGAGCAGATCTACTGTTCTTTACGTATCTACACCACTGAAAAGGTAACTCTATGTTAACTTCATTCCACTTGCTATAACTTCCATTACAAGTATCATCATCTTCACATATCCACAGCTTTACCACCTTATCGGTCCATCGATGTAGTAAAGCTATATGCCCACCCACTTCTAGTAAACTATACAGCGGACCACAATAGACTTGTTCTGTAATTTATTTAGGCACCTTGATCACTTTAAATTTCTCACATCCAACGTCGAATGCATTCAAATATAAAGGAATCCCGCAATAACGATCACCCCAGTAGATAAAACCATTTGAATAAACTGATGAAACTTGAAGACTAGCGGTAAATAACGGTACCTTTTCATCGATGCGTCTCCAAGTGTTCTCTCCTACCGTTAAGACCTCACAAATGTATGTTTCTGATTCACGTAGCTTCCGAATGCATATAATTTTGTGTTGTTTGGCGGCAGGATCAAATCCAAAGCAATAGGTGCGGTAGTCTGCAGTGAAATTGTACTTTTTGTTCTGACGAAGCGACGAGGCTATCCATGGTGTTACTTCTCTAGTGCATGGATTCAATATGCAGACAGAATCTATACGACGGTTAACGAAACAGATCAAACCATTGACAGGTGTTAGAATCTCAGTATAGTGAAATATTTTTTTCTCTGATTTTTCAACAAGAGTTGTATGTTTATCAAACAAATTGGATAACAAGAAACACTGCTGATACGTATACTCGTGGGCACCCAGACTAGTGCGCAACCCTCTTCTTCTAAACGGATCAACCTGATCACGACGCGGAACAACGGTAAAGAGATCTGAACAGCGTTGCTTTGATCGAGTAAAGTGCAAATCAATCAAACCTTGATCTTGGCAGATTGAGAACCGCCATTGTTTGCTTACACACTTGAAACGCATAAGTGATTTTACCGGGAGCCTGCTCAATATCTCATGCAGTATATCTTCGCAGCCGGAAACTCTGCTGCTGCTAGTAATAATAACTTCGGAACTGGTATGACCGCTACGCTTGTCCATCGGCTTCCTGTCAATACAACTGTTCATTACCTTGCCGCAAGTGTTATTCATCTTCTTACTCTCTCTGGTAATTTTTTGCTCCTAGAACATAGTTTTCGGATTCTATATAGAGGAGGCACATAAGAGGAAACCTAATATTGCTACCAAAAAAAATGGCGGACTAGGGTCACGGACCGAACCGGAAGTTGACCGGAAAACCGTACAACCGGTAAAATTAAAAGTGGGTCGGAAACGACTAATAAGCAGTTTTTACCTGTAAAAGTCACACTGAGAATTTCTTATTTCTTTGTATTACTAAGAGAGTAAGATTCATATACAAGTACGCCCAGTTGTTGCTGGAAGCTCTACTAAAAGTTGCAGTATAACGTATAAGTGGAACAATTAATCTTGTGTTGCTGATGGACGTGCATAACTACTAGCAGACGATTCATCGCCAATTATCTGCGTTGTTTTTGATGTTCCGTTGTCTGTTTGAGGCAATGCTGATTCTCTGGTCCTGGAGCATGTTCACGTTGGGAGCCAACAGACGGGTATAACGATCGAAATACAGAAGTTGCTTCATAAGAAGTGCAAACTCACGAGGAAATCTCAGCCCGTAAGATTCACTCACTCGTACCTGTTAAACACAATTTGACTGTCTTTAGCCAGTTCTCACATTTCTATATGATTTTGAGTCAACAGAGAACACAATTCATAATTTAGTTTGGAAACTGCTTACCACATCAAGAAATAGAGCATTCATCTGCCTCTCATCAACAACTACGTTAGCAGCTACAGTAGTTCTCGCGTCCGAACCTCTAGCTGCAGCAACAATGACTTCAGTGTCCAAATCCTGCAACCGAAGCGAAAAGAAACTTTATGAGGAATCTGCCAGGGAAAAGCGCACCCACGAATACGCTGAAAAGACAAAGTACTAAACTTCTAGAAAGTTCGTACCTGTATCGATGAAAATACTTTTTCCAGGTCTCTTGCAAATGCTTTGGCATCCACATTGCTGCTTGTTGCACCCATGTCAATTAAAGATGACGCCATCTGTTCATATTCTTCAATAGCAATAGATGCCAAAAATCCCTCCATAGCTGCCCATGTTTTGGGAGAGATGCGCCCCACAATCCCTGCGTAATATTTGGTTTAAGTTACTCATAGGAGATTACTTTTTCACAGTGTAGACACACAAACGGAAATTCTCCTCCAGCACACCCAGATGATTTCTAACATGAAAGTCACATAAATATTCCTTTGGTGATAGGATGTAAAAACGAATGTGTTCATAATTCACTTTAAGCTTAACCCTCCAGCTTGGAACAGTAGAGTTGATTACATACCAAAATCAAGGAATCCGATTCGGCCATCGCGAAGAACCCACAAATTTCCTGCATGTACGTCAGCATGAAAGGTTTCACAAGCCAGCAAACTACCAAACCTGTACAGGAAAACATTCACAATAGTTAAAATTTTCAAGAATAAACTGAAATACATGGGAAAGTGAAAACACTGCTAAGAGACCTACCACACATTTAGCGCTGTTATAAGTGTTGTCTCTGGACTAGTAACGAGGGATCTAATAGAGTCTAGATCAGTGAGAGGAACTCCATACAGCCTCTCCATGGTCAATATTCGTCGAGTACTGCAGTGCAGATACACTTTTGGAGCTGTAGCTTGCCTTGTGAGACCCATTGCTTCAAGATATCTTTGAAAGGACTCGATGTTTGCAGCTTCCTTTTTGAAGTCAACTTCTTCAAGCATTGATACCTTTATATCTTTAACAATATCAACCTACTGAAAAATGATTTGTAAGATTTTCTTTTTAACTCATACATGTGGAGACGGGTAAGATGGGAAACTAGTCCAGTACTTACCAGTGACGTGCGGCTGAATTCGGGATTCAAGAATTCCAGAATTCGGGAAGCAACATAAATAAAGTTGAGGTCTGCAACTAATGTGTCCTCGATTCCAGGCTTTAAAACCTTTATCACTACGTCTTGCTGGGAACCTCTCAGCTTTGCAGCATGAACCTGAACAAAGCAATTCAGAATTCCTATAATCTGTCTAAAAGGATAAACCGATACCATTATTCAAATGGTAGTATAAACATCACCTGCGCAACAGAAGCTGATGCTAGCGGAACTGGATCTACATAGTCGTAAACACTCTCCACAGTCGTCCCTAACTCCTGCCGTAAAATAGCTTGAATTTGTTCAAAAGGGACTGCAGGTGCCCTGTCAAAGCACTTTTGGAACTCCTCAACATATTCTGGTGGAAACAAGGTTGGGGCCGACGCAATGAACTAGTAAAATTGTACAAACAACACACATGTAATCAGCAATGTACATTACATCAAAAAATACACTACCCTATTACTGATTATCACTCAACCACCACCATCATACGGTATCCCCCAAATAGAACCACCAAATGATACAATAACACTAAAATAAAGACACACTATTACTAACCTGGCCTAGCTTGATGTAAGTAACACCCATTCGTTCGAACAATTTGCGGAGATAAATAGGCGAAAGTAACCCAAGTTGCATTTGTGCTGGTAGTCCTGTTGTTGCTGTTGAAGTGTTAACTGTCTACAATCCAAAAACGCTCAAAATCTTGAAATTCCTTCGACGAAATCAAAAAACAACTAAACAAGACAAAGGGGTTGTTTAGTTAGTTGGTGATTATACCTTGGAGACATCAGAAATCCATTCAGCACCAACACCAAGAAAAGCTTGAATACCTTGAACTAACCGAACCGGACCGCGCGGACCTGTGTTTAATGATGTCTGGACTATATCTTCCACCAATTTTGGCAATTTCTCAACACCATCTATGAATAAATTACAGTATAATCTTAGTAATTCAGTGAATCAGTAGAGTAGATGAATCTTCATTGATGGAAATTGAAGTAAGAAATTGATTACCTTGGAAACGAGATGAAAAATCCTGGGTTTGAGCATAACGAACAAACAGTGATAACCGATTTCGTCTGCTACGACCACCAATTGAGATTGAGACTGGGTTTGAAATTGGAATTGGGTTTCTAGAGGACGTACTAGTAATCTTAGAAGAGGGGTTGTGCAAATGATTCCACCTTGTTGTTGCTGTAATTCCACCTCCACCACCACCTCTCCCACCTCCGACTACCCTGGAGGCTGAAACCACCACAGCTCCTCCTCCTGCCATTTTGACTCCCACTCCAGTAAGAAAGAAAAAATCGAAGCTCAGACAGACAGACTCGGATAATTTCTTATTGAAAATTTGCCGATTCATTTATTGGTTAACTCGCTCTTTAACTAGCTTTCACCCATCAAGAACGTGAAAGGGATGACTCCACGTGGCACTCCTAGTTACATACAGTAGCAAATTTTTGAATTTTCATTTGGGCAACGTCAGATGAAGCTGAAACAGAGATCTTGAGCGACATATAAAAGCAAAAGAAGCTTTTAGAAATCAGCTTGCAGTATTCAGGTACCATTTTGTAATGGACCACCATCTCACCGGAGTATCGCCGATATGAACAAGAAACACGACACATAAATATACTTGTAATCATTAAGCAACAACACTTTTAGACTCTGTACATTATCAGTTTTGAGAAAACAGCATTGGACACTAACAATATTTCTCCATGTTTAGCATAGTTGAAGACAAAAAGGGAAAAAGGCCTGCTGATGCAAAAATCCATACAACAGACTACCAAAATTTTGCAGAAAGCACACTGGAGTGTAAGCAGCAACCCGATTGTGAGGGAAGTGCATTGCAGACTACTCCAGCCAATTGCCGCAAACCCAACCTCTACTTCAGACTCTTGCTGCTTGTAGGACAAAGTATGTTGGCCCCAGTTGAACATTATAACACAAAAATCTAATTCAGAGATGTCACATTTGACCTTTTCACTAGCTTAGAAATCCAAATATTAATCTGATTCTGAGTCTGGTTCAGGATCCAGCTCAGCGGGTCTATTTCTGTTTGTATTGGCTTCCAAAGGGGGAAGCCCATCATCTTCTTCGTCATCGCTGGAGTTCAATTCCTCCTCAGTAGCTTGGAAATTGGGTATCTGTGGATGGGCATTTGATTCTTCTGTACTGTTACTTTGTAGATCTCTGGCCTGCATTGGGAGACCAAAAGAAATGCCGAGTAAGAATTCTAGTTGGATCAGTTAAGAGAATGTCTAAATTTACTCTTTCTACATTTGAAAGAGTTAACAATATTTGAAAGAGACTGTGGGTATGCCCCAAATCAAATGTCACACATATTCAGTCACCAAAGAGATCATCATCTACAATTCTGGCACAAGTTCCATAATCATCATCCGTTGCAGAATATAGACCAACAAACAAAATATCATCACAGAAAATTATAATAAGAAAAAAAGCCACTTTACCAAATGAAGAAAACATTGCAAAACATATTGCCATCTATAATTACAGTGCAGGGGGTCAGTCAGCAGACACCAAAAAAACTAAACCAGCTGCTGCTTATGATGATTGTATCGAGATAAGATAAAATACTTGGCTCTATCTGCTGCTACTTCAATTTGGACAAGATATATTATAAATCCAGTTAAAGCTATCTGCTGCTAATTTTAGTTTAAGCAACTCCAAAAGGGGAATCCACCCATAAAACTAGAGCCAAGTATTTTACTCTTTCTTATTTGCAAATACCAATATTGATTGCATAACAATTTTTGGGTCATGAATTGTTAAGCATCACGTAGTTGACAATTCAAGATAGATCCCTGTTTTTCTTGCGACCGAACGAATTCAGCAAATAGATATCAAACACTAAATCTCAAAATGACAGTTACAAGAACATCAGCTGAGAACTAAGAATCGAATAGGTAACTTAAAAGGTTATGAGCCAGGACTACTAGGAAAGCTCTGCATTTCACATAATATCTCCTGCTCATACTACTCAGACTCCGTTTTTAAGTTCTTAAACGAGACAATAAGTTTGTTAAAGTCAGGATTACATTTATCCATTAAGACTAAATCATAAAATGTGCAACAAAACGTTTTAAGAATATACAATTCACACATGATATTAAACTTCCCCCCTGCATGTGACAAATTTTTCCTCGCAAAGCAAAATTAGCTACCTAATCATAGCGTTCTCCTACTGAGCATCGACAAAATGTACAAGGATAATAAATTTCAAGAATTAAGCAACCGACACACATTAAGTCACTGTGGATATTGCAATTTCCCTCCCTCCCTCCTCATCTGATTCTTCCTTTTCTTTCTTTGGTCGAATACTATCTACTCCTATAATTGTACTACCAACACATTCCTTGAGCTGAAAGGATTCGGAGAAAACCCCGTTATGTGCAATAAAAGATTCAAAGAGAAACCCTCCCTTCCTCAACAGCATCACCCCCTTCACATGCCATGACAAGGTTAAAAGTGTTTGCTATTCTTATGAAATTTACTGACTAAATAACACAGAATTACTGACTAAATAACACAGAATTTTCTGTTATTTCCTATTCGAGCACTATATTTCTGCACTTGAACTAATTTAATATCACATATTAAATTTGAAAATGACATCCTTCTATGATTGACTTGGATCATACCCAGATAAATTTAGCATGTGATACTTCAAAATGATGTGCGGATAAGGGACGACTTATATTGAAACTAAAATATCAGACTCAGTATTGCTAATGTCTGATGCAGATAAAACAAATTAATAGACGGACAGTGTGTGCGTGTGTGAGAAAGAGAGACTATCAAATAACACAAACAGCCCAAACCGACCCTAAGAACTGAACCTAACCTCAATAATACAAACCTAATAAGGTGCGAACGAAATACAACGACAACCAAACCAGTACAAATAAACTAGTACAAATTAGATCAATGAACTAGTATCGTTTCCTTAAACACTATAAGCGCCTACAATTATTTGATTTTTAATCAACACTAAATTGTAATATTCCTAGTGTCCCTCCATCAATTGCCTAATTTGCTTATCAGCTAAACAAAACCTTTTCAACTTTTAGTATATCATCTAGTGCAACACGCACAGGAAAATTTAAAGTCCTAGCCATAATCGTCACTAATAAATACATTTTAACTAGTTCACAAGGAGAATATAGATAAAGAGTGCTAACCATTCTGGAGATTTCTGTAGCAGACGAACTTGTTCATAGAATAGAACTTGTGTAACAATACAAGCCACTTTACTACCAGCTTCAATAGCTTCCTCTATCCATCCTGCGTCAACCACGACAAAACTTCCTAGAAACAAAAATCAACAAAAGACAATTCATATCCAGTTTGAACTCTGATTCAAAGAACTTTCATATCTCAAAATTACAGGCTAATTCAGTAGAGACTATCCAACCAACCTCGCTTAATCCACATACTCTTCTGAAATTTGGCAGGAAAGAGCGCAAGCAATATCTTACCATCAGCATCCAATACCTAATAATCATTATAACAAACAATTTTCAATTACAGAGACAAATTCAGATTCAATTCAAATTATTATTGTAAAATTATTTGTGAAAATTGGGAATTGAGTAAATGAATAAATACCTCAATGGAATTAGATCCTCGTAGTGATACGACTTGCATAACACGCTGATCTTGTTGTAAAGTCAAGCCTTGTTCCTCAGTTGCTCTCTTCAGATTCTTTCTTCCTCCTTTCATTGCACTTTCTTTTTTCCAATTGATTCACTTTCTTTCTTCAGCCACGGCGGCGGTGGTGGTGGTATTCACCGTAATAACCCTCCTGCCCCCGATGGACGACGAAATTCTTCAAAATTTCACACTGACACACTCTCTGTCTCACTGAGATAGGCAAAAGCAGCTGTTAGGGTTTTTCGATGAAGACTCAAAACTGAAACATTTAATTGGACCTCAATCACACCGGGCCTGGGCTGGATAGCTCTGTCGAAGTCCAGTAAGAATCTCTTTCCGAGCGATTTTTCATGGAACCGTTTTTCGGACTACTCAAAATTGGAGGGGACTACTTTGTGATAGGATATTAGGAATGTCTACCTTATACTTACTAGATGACCGCTGCCACCGTGGGACGGCCGACCGAACAAATCGAAAATATCATTTTTCCTGACACAGTGGGAAAGTATCATTTTTCCAGACACAGTGGGAAAGTATCATTTTCTTAACACGGCACGAAATATTATTTTTCCTGACACGACGCGAAAGTACTAAAAGTATCATTTTTCCTGACACGGGGTGAAAACATCATTTTCCCTGACACCGCGTGAAAATATCATTTTTCTTGACACAAGGTAAAAGTATCATTTTTCCTGAAATGGAATATTAGCCGATACATAAACCAAAATATGGTTGCATAATGTCTTACGCATCCTTTGTGGTGGTTTGCATAATGGCTACGCATTAGTGAAAGTATCATTTTTCTTGAAACGGCTGGAGTACATCGTTTTATTAGTGGCAACGGAAAATAAGTGATGCATAAATCAAAATATGGCTACATAAAGTATTATGTATCCTTTGTGGTGGTTTGCATAATGGATATATATTTAATTTTCCAAAATTGTGCCTAAAATGATAAACATATATGAATATTTTGTAAAACACTCTAAATTTGATATTTTGATTTGTACTCACTGCGTAGATTTTTTTAAAATCTTTCCAATAAGATAAAATATGTAAAATTCCAAGGCACGAAATTTTAGATATGTTATATTGAATTTTGGTTGCCAATTATACTTTTACAAAAATAGGATACACAAGGAGTTATAGTAATTGGACTAAAAGGGAGGGACAAGTTAGTTCTTTCACATTGAATTTTTTTGGTTACAAACACCAACAATCTTTTTGTGTCAAATTGGAAAAAAAAAACATGCTTCACATTGACACAAAGTCACCATATATAGATTCCTCCCTCGCTTCGCTCGGTCGGCCTATAAGGGGTATCCTAAAGTGTGAAAATGACTAACCATATATTTAATCTAATCTAAATCATTAACAAAACAAAAACAAAATCAAAATTATAACAAATCCATTACTTTTAATTTATCACAAATCCGTTACTATTATAGGGTTCATTTTCTTCTATTCTTTCCGCTTCATCGTCTCAATTCAAAAAAACAAATATCACAAACCCACTACTTGGTTGAAAAAATGAGTAGTAATCATCAAAATGAGTTGAAAATGGAAGTTGCGGAGAGAAGTTCGACTAGGAATTATGTGAAACAGTTTGTCGAACTATCCGAACTCAACTTCAATGGAGTTTTTTCTTTCAGAGAAAAGTTCGGTTACCTCGCAAAAAAAAAAAATCCCAGCCGAACAATAATTCGTTACTTCGCAATTTTTTTCTCCTAACCGAACTTTTCTCTGGAAACCTATATATTGAGTTCGGTTACGTTGATTTTTTTTTCCCAGATGAACTTTTAGTTCGGTTACGTCGCAACTTTTTTTCCGAGCCGAACTTTTCTCTGAAAACAAAAACTCCATAAAAGCTGAGTTTGGCTACCTGTGTCTTCAGAACCATTAGCCGCAGATGAGTTCGGCTACTTATTCTTCAGATGTCGAAACCGAACTTTATTTTCATGGTCGAAATCAGTTTATAAATTTTTCATTTTTTCGAAAGTTTTTTTCCAATTCAAGCAACATTACCTAAATTTGGAGTATACCTAAGTACCCAAAACCCTTATTTCGAAATCAACCATCTTAAAAAAAAAATCTCAAAAATTATTCTTTTAAAAACACTCAACTAATTAATCTAACATCACTAATCAATCATTACACTAACACTAACTAATTTAATTACCAAAGGGAAGTTTGGTATTAAGAAAAACTTAGATAAGGGGTGACTCATTATTACTTCTAATATCCACCCAAAAAATTGAAGAGTAGTCCCCCTCCATTTCTGAGTAGTCCCCAAAAGACGGTTCTTTTCGTGGGAGTCATTGTCAATGGGTACCAGTTTACTGGAAGGGTACCAAAATTCATATGCTAATGGGGTATCAGTGTGCTAGGACGGTTTCTCATGTGGAACCATAGAAGGAATTCAATCACTACTAATTGGTCTCTTTATTTATGCATTAATGACCATAAATGCATTCGCCATAGTTCATCATTACGGCAAACCCGTGTCAAATATATAGTGTATTTAGGCGCTCTAGCCAAAACGAATCCTATTTTGGCTATTACCTTTTCCATTACTATGTTCTCATACGCAGGAATACCCCCTTTAGCCGTCTTTTGTAACAAATTCTATTTGTTCTTCGCCGCTTTGGGTTGTGGGGCTTACTTCCTAGCCTCAGTGGGAATAGTGACTAGCGTTATAGGTTGTTTTTATTATATACGCTTAGTTAAAAGAATGCTTTTTGATACACCTAGGACATGGATTCTATATGAACCAATGGATCGTAACAAGTCCTTACTACTAGCAATGACTTCTTCTTTCATTATTTCATCCTTTCCATATCCCTCTCCTTTGTTCTCAGTGACTCATCAAATGACACTCAGTTCATATCTTTAAGTTCGATCATTGAGACAAGGTTCAAAGAAAAGGTTTGATATTTGTTCGAGTGTAGTTAGTTCTAGTGTTTCTAATTTTCTTTTATTATGAGTTTACTTAGTGTGTTTATCCACACCGTGTGTTTATTCAGTGAGCACGGGCAGCCAAAACAGCTATATACATAAGGGGCGAGCAAAGTCATGGGCAGCTAAATAAGCCTCTTTATACTCGCTGATACTATGTGGTTGGGAGCTGTTGACCTGACGAGTAGTCCGGGGAAAGAAGGAAGCTCAAGAAGCTAGGGCCGCTAAGACGAACCTATATTGAAAGGGACGGGCTAAAGTCACTACTTTAAGAGAGATAGGAAAATCCTGATAATGATGAGATGTATAAAGTATATTCGACCAATCTGAGAGAAGAAAGTAACCCCGGTTCTAGGTATTGGCGAGTTTGTGCCATCTATACCATACGCTCAAGTGCATAAGTTTCTTTGATCTCTATCTTTGTGATATCTAGATTGTGATCCATCATCCAATGAACTAGTGACCTAAGACTTTCCATACCAACGTTCGTGCAAGACCCACACTCTGACAGTTGTTGATGCGCAAAAGGGAATTCCTAAACCGCATTGAGAAGTACCTAGTCCTTAGAAAGAATAGCATTGCGAGGTGGACTGATTTAAGAGTTTCAAGACTAACCAAGGCAAATTTAGCCAATAAGTCACCAGAAAAGACCTTAATTTTTTTTATAGGGGTCGAGACGTGGTAGACAGAGATCTAGAAGCTTTATTCACTTGGGCTTTGCGGAACTATCAAAGAAAATGGCGTTTAGGTTAGATCCAGCAAACGAACTAATAAAATTCTTGTTATCCTTGTTTCGCCTATTGCATTAGAGCCCCTTACCCAGCCTCTCTTGAATGCCTACGATTCAAGTACCTCAAGCTATGCTAATGACTCTTGCTTACTCCCCTCGATCGAGCCGATGAAACAGCCTCTCTTTTTTTCTTTTCCTAACAAAAAATTACCTAGATCCCTGCTGGCTTACTCTGACTTCCACTCGCTAAGAATCTTTTTGAAGAGATCGTGTGTCATAAAGAACCGGTAATAATCTGATATAGGATTTCCTCCGGGACATGGCTTTTATTTGAAAGCATTCCTCAATACCCATAGTCTGGCCTTAGCAGTCATCCCTTATTGTTAACTCTTTCGGTTTCGCTTTCTCCTGTGTCTCTCCTCCCATTGCTTCAAGCATAAATTCATGACATAGAGTCTGCTGGTCATTCTTCCCCAAGAGTAGATTTCTTTCTTTTTCTTTACTCGAGAGCAAGAAGGAAGTATAATAAAAAGAAAGAGTATTAGACTTTTCTTATAGTCCTAGAGAAATTCCCCCACTCTAGCTTACTAAGCCCCCTTATGTTCCCCACCCAACATGCTCTTATACTTTTCAGTCTTAAGGTGGCGCCTACCTATAGGAGATGTCTTTTTCATCTTCCAACCCACCCCGATAACTAGAGAGTAGGGGATCCTAGTTGATGTATAAAGAGAGAAGATAGGAGGTTCACAGTTAGTTCCCATAGTGGAAAGTGGTAACCGACCAAGACTCGCAACTTTCACTACTTGATGAGAGGCTTGAAGCACCTAGATTGGGTATAAGATAATAACAAAAGCGTAATCTCTCATATACTCTTTTACTTGGAAATTTAATCCCACTTTGCTTGCTAAGCACGTGACGCTGGTCCTTTCTTCAAGAAGGAATCCACTTCTCCGTCACAACACCTTTCACCGTGGCCCTCGCTTCTAGCTCCGCGGTTGATTCGGTTTAGTCCTTCAACAAACAGAGACTTTTGGCTAGCCCAATTGCGTTGCGCCCCTTGGAGTAAGAAGTTGGCCATCAGCTGTTTCTAGAGAATTAGGTACGAGGGAAATGCAACACAGGCGAGCCATCTGCATGTACTTCTGCGCCCCATCACTAGCCATCGGAAAACAAGTTACTATAATTTAGTAGGCAGAACCTGAGCCTGGTCTATGATTTCTCATATTCCATTGCTTTCTTTTCACCCGTTGATGAAGTGGCCGTGTCAACCAACAACGTCTAGCTAATCCGAATGACATGTCCAAGAAAAAGAGAAATCACTCGCTTTAGAAGCTTTCCCAACGAGTATCGTGGTGAAGTGTCTCAATAGGAAGCATGATCATAGGTATCTATACTTAATTAGGTGCCTAGAAGCCAATCACCAGTGCGAACTCTAATCATAAGCAAGAGAGAGAAAGACCCGGCGGTTACACACCCGCATCATAGTAAGAAAGATGATTCCTGGGACTAGCCCCTCACATGTAGAACATATGAGTCTCTTCGCCCCTTCTGTCTTTCCTTCTTTTTTCTAATCTTTGTGCAGCAGAGCTTCCTTCGGGGGCTTCCTCCGCGTCTCTGAAGTAGGTTTCCAGATCTATAGATTCAAAGCTAGACTTCTTCCAAATTGACTAGTAATGACATGATGGGATCGGATGGCATCACTTTTAATTTCCTGATCAGGATTAGTCGCTTTTGTTAATGATATAATATATAAGGCTCTTGCTTGAACATGAAGTCGAGATCGGAAAGACTTCATTCTGGTTACGCCGAGCCTGAATAGGGCAGCGAGTGTACGAGCTAGATTGAAAGAAAGAGAAACGAGATCCTCTCCGAAGCCAGATATTCGACAATTGTGAGATTGACGCATTCAGTTTTCTCGATGTCAATCGAGAAGGAATATGCATTTCAGTCTCAATCTCGATCATTGAATTGGAGTCTTTCTTTTATCATATGTAAGTATGCATAATAAGCGAGTCAACAACCTTGTGAGCCAAGTCAAAGAAAAGAGACCTATGAGAGCAACGGAGCGCTAATAAAGAGAAAACGTTCTCACTAGACAAAATGAAGCAGCCAATTTAAGTAAACTGCTGTCAGAGCACCTATTCCGCTTGGCATAAGTTTCTTTATTATTATACCTTTGCGTGCCGATATCAAAAACCGGTGTCTTGCTTTACCGGGTGTACAGCTCAGTTGGTAGAGCATTGGGCTTTTAACCTAATGGTCGCAGGTTCAAGTCCCGCTATACTCAAACTTAGACGCGAGCTGAAGCATTTTTTGGGCATATTCCCTTTGGCTATACAATCGTGCGGTTTCTGGAAATTTAAAACCCGATTTCCTCCATAATTTTCTGATCCAAATGGGAGAGAAGTTTCAATCTTTATACCTTTTATTGTTGAAGTTGTTCGGATGGGTGTTCACCCTAAAGTGTTCTCGGACCGCATGCATACATCCGTCAGTAACTTAGTGCAACATGGAAAATTTCATTGAGGTACCAAAATGTATATAAGACAAACTAGAGAGTCATCTGTATATAGATTTTGATACCTTCTCAGTAATTTGGCACCCAGCGCTAGCTATTCTTGGGAGTTGTTTGTTTTCTGAAATTTTGAAGCGACCGAAATATAAGACGAAATGATATTATTTGACAGTAAGTTCAATAACCATCTATCACCTATTTTTAATAAAGGTTGAACTATTTTTTTATTTAATTAGTAGTTAATTATTATAGTTGATTGAGAGGATTAGATTAAACCTAGATTACAGTCACACCATGTTTGTTTACTCTTAACTCATCTTAATCGTTTGTATCTGGGTCGTTTGGATCTAAGTGAAATCACCTGACTTGAATTATATCTGACTCAATATGTTTGTTTTGAGTCAGATCTGACTCAACTGACTCAAAAATATGTGAGTCAGTTGTTTGGTTACATGAGTCAGGGATGTTATATATGTTACCTTACTCAAACAGGTACGAGTCATAGATCGAGTCAGATCTGACTCAATAGAAAACAAACGGTCTGTCATCTGAATTGAGACGAGTTAGGGGTTGACTCAGACTCATATCGAGGGTCAGATGCAAACAAACATGGTATTGGCTATGTATTTTCTTAGTAAGAATTTTCCATCCAAAGCTAAAATGAAAATTATAATTAGCAATGCGAAGAGTTTAATGTTGCAAATACTTATATATACACACACACACACGTTTGAAATGACATGGTATTGGCTAGAGTTTCATTTTTATCACTTGAAATTCGTGAAAATATTTAAATATCATTGATTTGTATAGCTTTCTACCCGAAGTCGCCTAGACCGACAAAACATCATAGCCGATTTTTTTTAAATCAACTGGGAAATTAACGAACAACTAGTCAATTACGTTGTATAGTTAATCTATAGTTAGATTGAAAACTTCAAACTTAACTGATTCTAGTTTAAAGTTTGTAATCCATAATTGATTAGGTTTGTCGCTTGGAAAATTAAATGTAGACTCTACTTGCACTGGTTTAAAAACGACAAATGTTACCAATGATTAGATATAATAGATTTTTTCCTACCATTTAACAATACTTCAAAAAAATAGGTAATGCCTTGACTCTCTACTGCTATAAAAATAACATATAATTAGCAAAGTTGTGACCTTTGTTGTCCACATTCTGGAAAAAAATAAATCTTAACCGTAACTTGGTTAAATCTTCATTTACGAAGAACAAAAATATCTACGGTTAGTGAGTTCCTCATTTCTTTAACCATAGAAAATGTAAAACCCTTTCTTCATCGTCCTAAGCATAAATGGGTTGTAACTGAAAAATAACATGACTTTTTTGGTGATTCTAACATATTTCAGCTATTAAAAAAAAAAAAAAAAAAGGCTCTTTTTGATATTATCCTATGTGAACCATGCTTTGACCCCCAACTAAAAGATTTGGATAATATTCATGTTAGATTAGACATTTGGATATTAGAGTTAGTTTTAGAAGATTTATGTGACACAAAAATAAAATCTTCTAGGTCGACAGAAAAAAATCATAACCAAACCTCAATCTGTTCTTCATATACGAAGAATAACATTGAGTTTAGGCTAGGTTTTTATTATTTTTCTTAGAGGAATCCCATCTCAAAATTTTTATTTTTCTGAAATTTAATATGGGGGGTGGATATAACACAACACTGAAAGTGCAAATGTCTCCCACTAGATCAATCGATCTAAAATAAAAGAAAAAAGTTGAATTCGTTAAGAATTACCAACAAGAGTAACTAATTTATATAATGAACTACTTTTTTTGGATCAGACGATGATTAAACGGATTAAGGTTCAGGAAGAAGGAAGATGAGAGATGAAAATGTAAAAAAGATCTGGTGAATCAAACAACGACACATTTGAACAAACATTATAATTATACAACATATTTTTGTAATTATGATCCAATAGATAAAAATCAGTATCAGCTTTAATATCACCGACAATTTTTACTTGCTTAAAGGCTACTCTTACAAAGAAGATTTTCATGCAAACTCCTAATGCTAATAATCCTAAACGAAAAACCAGAATGAGTTATTAAAATAATAGACAAAACAATCTGCTACTGAGGATGTGGATAGTCAAGTAACACAACTTTTGAAAGGTCCCCCTTATAAAAGATCCAAACACTAATCTATTATTAGTTGTTGTAAATTTTAATAATTTTATTTCCATCTTCTTTGAATTTTCTGCTCTAATTTGATTTTGAATGTAAGAAGGAACTATTATTCGTTACCTTCTATGTTCGTCACTGTTAGGTAAAAGGTTTGACAATTTTATGCAAACTTTTTAAGAAAAAATTAAGAGAGGGTTTTGTGCGAATTATTCCGATTTGGATATGTTTATTATCTTCTTTTAGTTTCTATCTTATAATGATGTTTCATTCGAATAATTGAATCCTCGACCCCTTATTTATGGAGTATTTGTTGTATTGTGATGAAAACTGCATTGGAAATCTTACAAGAGCACAACTATAGAGAAATATGGTAGCAGAGAAAGATATCAACTACTCAAGAAAAAAAAACAGATGGGTGAATGAAAAGTGTATAAGTTTTGCACTTTTTTGCAAGAAATTATCTTTATTTCAAAATGGTATCAGTCTGTCAATCCTCAAAACCAAAAGCTTTTTCGTATTATAAATTGTGTTTTTAATACATGAGACAATTTATTTTAAGTTTGTATCAATGTATATAGTAAATATAATAAGAAGATATGAATATGTTATCGAGTTTTTTCATGATTGTTTGAACTCTTAAAAAAAAATTTACTGACAAATATTTAACATGTATACTAAAAAACATATTACCGACAAATATTTATATGCAAAAAGAGGACTTTATAACGTAAAAAAAAATTCATCTACAAAGTACAATACTCATACGATAAACTTTTTATATGTAACAATTCTCTTCAAAAATCTGAAAGTGACTACTTCCGCAAATATATAGACAAAATTGATTTTAGATCCTTAACAACTATCAAAATAGTTAATATAAATCCATAAATCTATTTGTACGTTGGATGACTCAATTAGTATAAGTAATTACTATATGTAGCTTAAAAACCAGATCGGGTTGTGTATGTCTGAACTTCTTATTGGGAAGAGGGGAACCGATCCTAGTAAGAGGTGTTGTGCATCACATGGGGAACCGATTCTTGTATGAGGTGAAACAAGGTTTATGGAAGAAAGGGGAACTGATCCTATGAACATGTGCAACACGTTTTTGGAAAGGGGAAACCGATCCCATGGACATGTGCAGTGCATACAAGTTAGATACCAAATATATGTGGGGAACCGATCCTAGTACCTAGTCAGCCGTATCTTTGGTAAGCTAGTTTAACTATGCACAGTACTCACATGGAGGTACAACCGAACTTGTTTTGGTAGAACCGTAAACCCATGAGTTGTGATTGAGTTGTACTTAATCAATCACGTAGTTCTTGAAAGTCAGATGAACCAATTCTAAACTTGTTTGGAAGTGTGGTAAATCGGTTTCAAGTGAGAAAGCATGGTAAAGACTTGCAAGATTAAGATGTCGTCACTCTTTGAACACGGTGCATTAATGCTTATTCTATTTTGTTCAAAGATATTCCTTAAAGGCTAAGAAGGAAGTAAATCCCAAGATCGAATTTAAGTAAGTTAAGAATCTTTTTAATTAAGGGTTTTTAATTATATATGGAAAATAAGAATCAGTAATGTGCATTTGCTAACTAAAGATTTTCCAAGGAGATTTCGATCGTATTTTTGGACAGTGCATTCACAGGAATTATGAAAACCAAATTTGGGTAATTATGGAAAAATATCTTGAGTATATTTTCGGTTTTGGAAATTCCTTGGTGTCCAAACTTCCTTGTCTATAAATACTTTGAGTTTGCATTTCTAGCAAACTAATCCTTCGTAACATTAGACTTACTCTTTTGTCTTTGTTACTGGTGATCCGCCTATCGGAGAGGAGAGTAATCTAATTAGGTGAAATCTCTTACATCCACTCAATTTAAAGTCTTCTTTGGGATTGAGAAGCTCTAGCACGACCCGTTGGTGGGAAACTAGATACTGATGTTTATCTTTAGTTTTCGTATCGATTTGATTGACTAACGGTGGTTGAATCTTGATTGCACCTCGTTTGTTTATGCTTGAGAATCTTCTCTTCTAATATAAGATTCACTCAAACTAGTTCAAGGTTTAGACAGGGATCTTTAGAATGTTCTTATATCTAAAGACGATCTTGTGATAATCCATTGTTAACAGACTCCGTTCTGTGCATGATTGATCACAAGAGATTCAAGTGATTGTGTGTAGGTGTTTATTGAAGATCTGAGAATATTTTCATACGAATAAGATATTGAAGATTTCTTACTTGGTGTTTTTATAATCTTTGGTGTGCACAATACTTGTTTGGGAAAAAGAGGATCCAATTAATAATCAGTTTATCCTTGTGGTAGATTGGATTGATTAATGGAGGAAGATCGGCATCAACACATATCACTTGTTTGAAGAGTGTTGTTGGCTTAATCTTAGTGATTACCTTTGGGTGATTTAACGTAAGATAGATCTTGGAACCTGGCAAAGTAGTTTATGTTAAGATAAACAAGGGAACCTTTGCGAAACTCATATCACTTGGTTGAAGAGAGTTGATACCAAACAGATTTGTTGTTCCTTTACTGTTTCGAATACGATCTAAAGGAATTGGTCAAAGTACGTGACTTGTTTACAGGTTGGAGGCGTGGGAATACAGACGGAACTAGGTGAACTATAGGTTTAGTTGTTTGGTCTCAACTATACGAAGTTGTCTTATTTTGTATAGTGGCTTAATCCTGAGAGTATTCAATTCTGGACTAGGTCCCGTGGTTTTTCTGCATTTGCGGTTTCCTCGTTAACAAAATCTTTCCTGTGTCATTTACTTTATATTTCCGCATTATAATTGTTTTATTATAATTAAAGTAAATTGCACAAACGTTAATTCCTATTTACTTGATACGTGAATCCTATTGAGTTTGGTTAGGTCCTAACCTTTGTATCAAGTAAACACACTTTGTTGTTGTATTGTCTCGATCTCGTATCCATAGACGATCACACAAAATGTGAACCAATTTGTTGTACTGTCTCGACTCAATCCATAGACAATCACTTTTGGGGAAAGGACTTATAGGAAGGAAAAGTTATAGCTTGAGGTATATTTGGGGTACCCTCGCCTTTTGAATTGGTATCAGAGCAGGAAAACACGAAAATATCTAACAATATGTGTTTGGTGCGATCCATCCTATAAGATATGAGTCAAAATAAGAAAAGCAAAGCTAAACTTATGAAGAACTCAGTTAACGTGGGGCAAGATAATGAGAACTACATCTCAGAGAAGGCCAATAAAAACCGGTCTCAAAAGTCTTTTCAAAAGACAAAGAAAAAGTCTATGACTAAAGACTCAATTGCATATCAGGTTCCTGATCGAAAAGGGGTTAGTCCAAAACTCAAGAAACCTGATTTGGATTCAAGTCCAATTCGTGAAAAATCATCCGGAAAGGGATTTGATTTACTAGTATGCCCAGGTTCTGAATCCGGGAAAAATATGAGGTGATTTTTCAATCAAATCGAGAACCTTTCAGAAAAAGGAAAATCCATTGATAGTCTAGACGATGTTATATAACTTATAGTTCAATTATATGTAAGGATTTGTGAAGAAAAGCGATTTACATTCTGTCTCCGAAACAATCTAATCGATTGCAAGGAACAAATAATGAACTTGTGCAACAAAGTTCATCTGCAGACTACAGAGTGTGAAACTCTCTCTTGTTTGCTGGAACACTCACTTTTGAGGAATAAAATCTTTACTGAGGATTTTCTCACAAGACAATGTCAAAAATTGTATCTAGACAGGTGTTTAGAAAGTTATTTCCAACAAGGAATGAACACCTTGAGGGAACATATTGAATGTCTGGAACAAGAAACATTGATAATGTGTCGAGTACTGGATGATCGTGACTACACGACTTCTAGTTCAGAGAACATTCCATCCTGGGCTCAGGAGATGATTAAAGAGATTGCATCTCGAAATAATCCTAATAAAGAGGAAGGGTTCAACACCCAAGATCGGGAGAAAGTGTCTTCAAAAAGGGGACTTGATGAGGTAAATCCTCATCCTGATGCTTAAAACGCATTAGAGTGTGCATCCTTACCTTGCCCAATCTTCGTATGTAAGGAAGCACATGTAGCCGGGCATTTAAAATCCTAATAACATCTCTTATTCAATATAGAGACATTACACGATCTACCTTAAGAACATTTGATAATCTTATAAGTATAAAGGTTGTGTTACAACAACTCGTGTAAGAATTGTGGTAAAATATATCCCATGATATTACTTTCGAAGATAATCTCTTTGAGAAAGTTGTGTATAACACATTAGATACAAAAATCTTTTCAAATCTAATCAGAATTATTTATGTAAGGCTGATATCTATGTTTGGTATGTGTTAAAGGTATTTCAAGTATAAGTTCTCAGCGTGTCTGAAAAAGCATACAAAAGAATGTATTCTCAAACCAGATCTCAAGCAAATTTACTGAAAGCTTTGAGTGGAATGACTTATAGGGAAACAATTCATCTTGATAATGCGTTCAAGAAATCTGGTTGTGAAGATGCAGAAAAAGAAAAGGAATATGTTATTAATCTCCTTGTCCGAAACAGTTTGGATGCAAAGATTGATATTATCAATCTTTGTCAGGTTCTCCTCAGTACCATAGAAACTCATCATAGACAGGCAGCACTCCTGAGAACTGTTATTCGTAACCAAAGGAAGCTGATCAAACTTGGAATCGGCAATATGAAGTTCTTTCGTAATATTAATCGAAAGGTTAATGCTCTAGCCTGTGAACATAACTAAGGTACTGTGTGTAAAATTCGAGATATCAGTCGAGATGCTGTTGATGAAGATCCTAAAAAATTTGAGGAAATTGAGGATGATCTTTGAAAAATAAGATTAGAATAATAGACATCAATTTGTGATCTCTTTCATTGATTGTATAAGTCTATTTGAATAAAAACTATTATGACTAAAGTTATTTGATTTATAATTTTTCTTGTGATAGTTTTTGATTTACATAGCCGGTACTTTAATGCTTTATCTTATTTGCTATGTATGTTTATGGGATGTTTGATTTCGGTTTTATTACCTTGATATTCGATCTCATAATATGTTGTGTACCCCTATGGTTTGGGTGACTTTTTGATTTAGCAGGATTAGGTTCTAGCCCATGTTGGTAGGCTTTATCAAATGATAATGAGGGGTTCTTGTAGAAACAATATGTGAAAAAGTCACGATATCTTGAATCGGTTTTGGTTTAGCATAATAGCATATGTGTTTCGACGGTTTTCAACTTTTGCTTGCAATTGTTAAAACCGATTTTCAACCTTTCTCTGGTAAAGGTTGGTTGTTGTTATTCTTTTGTTTTTGGCATGAGAATGACAACATGATGGTATTTCGATATCAATTCTCCCGGAAGAAGAAAGCGATGGAATTATATTTGGAGAAGTTGGATGCGAAATTGAGGTAACAATTTTGTTAGTTAATTGTTTTCCTGTTTTAAGAAAAGCCTATTTTTATTTGATATATATATAATATATATATATATTGCTTAAAAGAAATTGTTGGTACAATTGGTGTGTTTATTCCATTATGTATGTGTGGATGTTTATGTGATTCAATTGTTTCCGGTTAAGTAAAACTTTTGTTATCTTACTTTGTTGTATGATATCATTAGTTTAGGCTTATGAAATTTGGTGCAATTGCGGTGCTTTATATCTATGTTAATTCAATTGCTTCCAGTTAAGTAAAACAATTGTTACTTGTGCTTTATTGTGTAGTATCAATTGTTTAAGCTTACGAAATTTCGGTGCAATAGTGAAACCTTGGTTTATATATGTTGTTTCTATTGTATCCGTTTGAGGTGAATAATTATGCAAGTTGATTTTTTGGTTTGTATGAATTATTTATGGCTTAACGAATGAATATGTTGACGGGATGAGTTTTTTAGTCCAATTCGATTCCGGATAAGCTAAGCTAAATTAATTCTGATCTTAGTTAGACTTATCAAAGTGGAGGTTTCGATTATTCAAGTCTGGCCGAAAGCCTAAACAAGGAAATGCTAGTTAACTAACCTAGTATTTGGCTTGTTTGAAATATAAAGGTCTAAGTTATATGGATAATTAGAACCTGATGAGAAAAATGGAGTTTATCTTTGTTTTGGTCTTATCGAATGAAGCGGTTGTATTTATACAATCGGTTTACCAAAGGGACTAAGTTTCTTAGTTGATTTTTGGTTTTCTAAACTAGTTGGGAAAATTGCTTCGGGCAATTATTTCCATGATAACATATCAAAACGTGATTACTTGTAGTTTCGGTTTTGATATTGGTTGTCAAAAATGGTGTGTAAAATCCTCGTGCTTAACTCAACAGGTTGCAAGTCTATTTTTGAGATTTGTAAGATCCTTTTCGTGTTGTACATTATTTTTTCGTTTCTTTGTCATTTTTGTGACAAAAAAGGGGAGAAATATATGGAGTAAACAAGTGATGCTGGTATCAATTTATGGTTGATTGGTGTCACTAGGGAAGAGGACAATGGTGCTTGAACGTTTATCTAACGAATGAGGAAAAGCATAGATTAAGGGGGAGTAACATATCATGTGATTGGGATAACAAAGATGTGCGGATTGAAAATCTACCTATCTCACCTTTAGGGGGAGTATAAGCTTTGTTATTATAATGCAGCTGCTGCATTTTTGTGGATTGAATGAATGCAGGTTATGTGCTGTGGATTCGGGAATCAAGCGTATGTGTAATGAATTCTTGTAATTTGTTTATCCATATGATTGTAAGAGTTTTGTCACTAAAATTGACAAAGGGGGAGATTGTTAGAGCATTTCCCGGTTGAACCCACCAAGCGTTGGTATGTCAAGTTTGGTTGTTATATTTTAGTGAACCAAAACTCTTTTAAGAGTTGCTTGATTTTGTATGTACTAGAGTCAACTTCGTATAGGTTAGCTTGAAAGTATTAGGGTGAGACATTACAAGTATTGCGAAGACTTGAAGATGTGAAGAGGTGCGGAGCTACAAAGACAACATCATCCTTCCACTTGAGGTTAGTGATATTTGACTTGAACTGTTTCATTACCTAACGTATCTTTCAGGAAGTGCATATTGAAAACATAAAACTGCGAAGCATGAACACTCTAGATAGACATAGTATTAAGGAATACAATATGAAGTTTCTTGCTTAACCATTAAACTTTGTATATAAGACATCGACATAATCGTATGAATGCTATTGTGATTATGTATGGGTATGAGGTGAGGATTTCATCCTAGGGAACAATGTTTACATGTGTTCTGAGGAAGTAAGTTCATGATATGTGTTGTGAACCGAAAAGGAAATCGCCAGGCGTTATTGGGGCTGTTCTTCATTGCATATCTTATGAACGACTAATATGTGTGATTAGTATAACCGCTCCCGACTTGTTTGTGTTCTTGGTAAAACTATTTACATGAGGCCTGACTTATGTATTGGTATGACTCTTGTTAGTGAAACCGATCTTAAGTAATCACCTGGGGTATGATCGGGTTGTGTATGCCTGAAATTATTATTGGGAAGAGGGGAACCGATCCTATTAAGAGGTGCAGTGCATCACAAGGGGAACCGATACTTGTACGAAGTGCATCAAGGTTTATGGAAGAAAGGGGAACCGATCCTATGAACATGTGCAACACGTTTTTGGAAAGGGGGAACCGATCCCATGGACATGTGCAGTGCATACAAGTTAGATAAAAAATATATGTGGGGAACCGATCCTAGTACCTAGTCATCCATATCTTTGGTAAGCTAGTGTAACTATGCACAGTACACACATGGAGGTAGAACCGAACTTGTTTTGATAGAATCGTAAACCCATGAGTTGTGATTAAGTTGAACTTAATCAATCACGTAGTTCTTGAAAGTCAAGTGAACCAATTCTAAACTTGTTTGGAAGTGTGGTAAATCGGTCTCAAGTGAGAAAGCATGGTAAAGACTTGCAAGAGTAAGATGTCGTCACTATTTGAACACGGTGCATTAATGCTTATTCTACTTTGTTCATAGATATTCCTTAAAGGCTAAGAAGGAAGTAAATCCCAAGATCGAATTTAAATAAGTTAAGAATCTTTTTAATTAAGGTTTTTTAATTATATATGGAAAATAAGAATTAGTAATGTGCATTTGCTAATTAAAGATTTTCCAAGAGGATTTGGATCGTATTTTTGGACAGTGCATTCACAGGAATTATGAAAACCGAATTTGGGTAATTATGGAAAAATATATTGAGTATATTTTCGGTTTTGGAAATTCCTTGGTGTCCAAACTTCTTTGTCTATAAATACTTTGAGTTTGCATTTCTAGCAAACTAATCCTTCGTAACATTAGACTTACTCTTTTGTCTTTGTTACTGGTGAGCCGCCTATCGGAGAGGAGAGTAATCTAATTAGGTGAAATCTCTTACAACCAATCAATTTAAAGTCTTCTTTGGGATTGAGAAGCTCTAGCGCGACCCGTTGGTGGGAAACTAGATATTGCAGTTTATCTTTAGTTTCCGTATTGATTTGATTGACTAACGGTGGTTGAATCTTGATTGCACATAGTTTGTTTATGCTTGAGAATCTTCTCTTCTGATATAAGATTCACTCAAACTAGTTCAAGGTTTCGATAGGGATCTTTAGACTGTTGTTAGATCTAAAGATGATCTTGTGATAATCCATTGTTAACAGACTCCGTTTTGTGCGTGATTGATCACAAGAGATTCAAGTGATTATGTGCAAGTGTTTATTGAAGATCTAAGAAGATTTGAAGACGAAGAAGATATTAAAGATTTCTTACTTGGTGTTTTTATAATCTTTGGTGTGCACAATACTTTTTTGGGAAAAAAAGGATCCAATTAATAATTAGTTTATCCTTGTGGAAGATTGGATTGATTAATTGAGTAAGATCGGCATCAACACATGTCACTTGTTTGAAGAGTGTTGTTGGCTTAATCTTAGTGATTACCTTTGGGTGATTCAACGTAAGATAGATCTTGGAACCTGGCAAAGGTGTTTATGTTAAGATAAACAAGGGAAGCTCTGCGCAACTCATATCACTTGGTTGAAGAGAGATGATACCAAACAGATTTGTTGTTCCTTTACTGTTTGGAATACGATCCAAAGGAATTGGTCCAAGTACGTGACTTGTTTACAGGTTGGAGGCGTGGGAATACAGACGGAACTAGGTGAACTATAGGTTTAATTGCTTGGTATCAACTATACGAAGTTGTCTTATTTTGTATAGCGGCTTAATCCTGAGTGTATTCAATTCTGGACTAGGTCCCGTGGTTTTTCTGCATTTGCGGTTTCCTCGTTAACAAAATCTTTCCTGTGTCATTTACTTTATATTTCCGCATTATAATTGTTTTATTATAATTAAAATAAATTGCATAAACGTTAATTCCTATTTACTTGATACATGAATCCTATTGACTTTGGTTAGGTCCGAACCTTTGTATCAAGTAAACATACTTTGTTGTTGTATTGTCTCGATCTCGTATCCATAGACGATCACACAAAGTGTGAACCGATTTGTTGTATTGTCTCGACTCAGTCCATAGACAATCACTTTCGGGGAAAGGACTTATAGGAAGGAAAAGTTATAGCTTGAGGTATATTTGGGGTACCCTCGCCTTTTCAATTGTGATCTTTCAATACCCTTACCAATTGATCGGGGCAAAGTCTTTGGGAATGACTCCTGAAATTGTTTTCAACAGTCAGCTGACGCCCTGCAAGGAACACATTCAGGTTCATTAGACAAATTTAAACATTCTTGTTATGTAGTCATTGTAGGATCAGAATCTCGCAACAATTATGTCTCAGCGAAATTATCAATGGTATTGCACACTAGCGTCGCAGAACAATTTCAGAAACGACGTCAGCAAGGATCATGAGAAAGATGTGATAGTCTTGCGAAAATTAGAGAGCTTGCGAAGTTAACATTTGTAAGGTTGCGAGAATGTCGCAAACCATATCCGAAAATAAAGGACAAATTAGTTGTCATCTACTATGTATTTCCTTATAAATAGTCATTCGAGTTGTAAAGGGGGGAGAGATTTTTTTTTTGAGTAAGAAACAAGTAAACAGGAGAGAGAAAGTTCAGAGCAGAGATCATTCTTGTAAGAACATTCAAAAATTAATCAATAAAATTAAGAGTGTAAACCTAAAAATGAGTTGATCAACAATGAAATCATATGAGGGGTGTAGTGTAGGATTTCCTACAACTACATAATGGCGCTAGAAACAGGGAGATTGAAGATCGAAAGTTGAAGATTGTTGATTGAGAATATTCAAATCAAGAAAGTGATTAAATAAATCAGTGAATCGGTTAAAAGAAAGATGAGCAGAATTAATGAAAATGGCAAAAGATTGGAGTGTAATATGATAACAAAAAACTTGATCAATGAATTTCATGAAAACGTCAAAGGAAGAATACATAAACGAAATTTTGAAGGAAAGAAAGTTATAGCGGTAGGAAAAATATCACCCTTGAAAGAGTGGGAAAAGCAAAAAATTGCATTCATGGCGGAAGAAATACCAAAAGAAAATTTGAACCATACATCTCTGTTGGTCATCACAGTGCCTATTACACGAAAAGAGAAGGATACAACAATAAAATCCGCAGGAGAATGGATGTTGAACAGAACTTTAATCGATACAGGAAGTTCAGTTGATATAATATTTTATCATGCATTCCGGGGAATGGGATTTAAAGATGAAGAAATGTCCAGTTCAGCATATTTTGTTCACGGCTTTGGAAAATACACAACAAAACCTAAAGGAGAAATAGTGGTGTGAATTCCACTTGGAGAAATCGAAACATATGTAATATTGTGCGTGGTGGATATGAAATCGCCATATAATATGTTATTAGCAAGATCATGGATACATACGATAAAAGTTGTGGTATCAACGTTGCATCAATGTATTAAATTCCCCACTCCAAATGGAATAGGTGAAATTAGAGGAGATGTTGACAATGCGAAATTATATCATCAAATTGAAGTAAAACATTATGAAGAACAAGCAAAAAAGAAACAATTTTGCAGAAAATTGGCAAATGAAGCAAAGAAGGAAGAAGAATTTAGAGTATATATGATAAGGGCAAAAAAAGGAAAAGGAATACCCAGCGAAATTTAGGAAGAAGGGGAAGAACCTATAAAAGCAATAAAAGAACCAACACCAATGGGAGAACCTAAACCCAGTTACACTGCCGCAGAACCAACAAAAGAAATAAATGTTGGGACTGTAGAGGAGCCTCTAATGTTGAGAATTGGAACCAAAATTGATATAGAAGAAGAAGAAAGAATTGTCAACTTGTTGCGAGAATATAAAGATATTTTCGCAGGAAACATGGATGAGATACCAGGAATAGATCCATCAATTGCTTGCCACAAATTGGAGATTAACAAAAATGCGAGACCATTTAAATAGAGAATAAGAAAAATCGCAACAACTTACCATTCCCAAATAGAAGAAGAATTACAGAAAATGCTTGAGGCAGGAATTATAAGAGAAGCTAAATACCCAGAATGGATAGCGAATATGGTCATTGTCCCAAAGAAAAACAAGGGAATCAGGATTTGCATAGATTTCACTGATTTGAACAAACCTTGCCCCAAAGATAGTTTTCCGTTACCCGATATTCCTCAAATGGTGGAATCTGCAGCGGGAAATGATAGGGTATCATCTTTAGATGGGTACAAAGGGTATAACCAAATTCCTCTCGCTGAAGAAGATCAAGAACATACTGCTTTCTTTGCCCCTAGAGGTTTATATTGTTACACAAAAATGCCATTTGGTTAACGAAATGCGGGAGCGACATATCAAAGAATGGTAGAGAAGGTGTTCGCAAAATGGATACATAAAACATTAGAAGTATACGTGGACGACATGTTAGTAAAGAGTAAAGAAGCTAAAGACCATGTACAAGACTTGAGGGAGATTTTTGAACAAATGCGGCAGTATAACATTAAATTGAATCCTGAGAAGTGTACTATTGGAGTTGCATCGGGAAAATTTTAGGCTACATTGTATCAAAAGAAGGAATACAGGTTGATCCAGAAAAAGTGCAAGCAGTTCGTGACATGCCAACACCAGCAACAATAAAAGATGTACAGAAGTTAAATGGGCTTCTAGCTTCGCTGGGGAGATTCATTTCGCGATCATCAGACAAATGCAAATATTTTTTCGATATACTCAAGAAGGGTGAAAAGGCTTTTCAAGGAATCAAAGAACATCTTATGAGTACAACTATTTTACAAAAGGCAGAACCAGGAGAAGAATTATTGATTTACATTGCGACAACGTTGCATGCATTAAGTGTTGTGTTATTGCGAGTAGACGCAGGAGTGGAGAAACCCATTTATTACATTAACAAAACTTTTAATACTGCTGAGAAGAATTACTCAAAGATTGAAAAATTAATCTTAGCATTGGTTTATGCATCATTTAAACTCCGCATATACTTTCAAGCACACAAGATAAAGGTATTAACAAAAGTACCAATTGAATCAGTGATGAAGAATTCTAAAAGATCAGGAAGGGTAAAGAGATGGAATGCACAAGTAGGCCACTTTGATATTAAATATGAAATTTTGTCTTCACCAAAATCACAAGTTGCTGCGGATTTCTTGGCAGAATTTCCTTTAGAAGAAGATGAAGCAGTAGAAGAAATGATGGATGTAGAAGAAGAACATGGAGATCCAAAAGATTTATTAACAGAACCAAATAGATGGGAAATATTGGTAGATGGATCATCAAATGGAGTTGGAATTGTTTTAATTTCGCCAGAAGGAATAAAGATGGCCTTTTCATTCAGATTGGAATTTACATCCACTAATAATGAAACAGAATATGAAGCTGTGATACATGCTTTAAATTTCGCAATAGAAATGAAACTAGAAAATGCCAGGATCACTAGTGATTCGCAGCTAGTTATTTGCCGGATAAAAGGAGAATATACTACAAATGAACCGTCCTTGAAGAAATATAAGAAGCTGGTTGAAGAATTATCAGCGAAAATCCCAAAGATAAAATGGAGGCACATTTCAAGAAAGGATAATAGACTCGCAGACGCTTTTGCTTTCATCTCAAGCATGATGACAGATCCAACTGCGAGATGCATAAAAATACAAACACTTCTGTCACCATCAATAAATAAAGAAGAGGAAGATATGGATGTGATGATGATAGATAATGAAAAAGAAGAACAATTGAACAATGTCGCAGACTGGAGAATGAAACTTCATGCATATTTGGCGAAAGGAGAAACACCAAGAAATAGAAATAGATTGGAAACACAAAAGTTAAAAAGCCGAGCAACTAATTATGAATTAAGAGATGGGTTGCTATACCGAAAATCCTTTAGTGGACCATCACTCAAATGTTTGACACGAGAGGAAGGAGAAAAGGTGCTGAAAATATTACATAGTGGAGATGCTGGCAATCATAGTGGAGAAAGATCTTTGGCACATAGAGAAAAAATGCAAGGTTATTTATTGGCCATACATGCATGAAGATGCAAGACAAATATCAAGACGCTGCGAAGATTGTCAGTGACATGGAAAGAAAATACATGCACCTGGAACACCGTTTTCATCTTCAACCAGTGTATGGCCCTTTGGAAAATGGGGCTTAGACATTGTGGGGCCATTTTTACCAGGAACTGGACAAAGAAGATACTTAATAGTCGCAACAGATTATTTCACAAAATGGACAGAAGTGAAGGCAGTACAACATATTCGTGACAAAGATATCTTTACATTCATATTCGAAAATATCATTTGCAGATTTGGAATTCCTGCAAAGTTGGTATCTGATAATGGGAAACAGTTTGAGGGGCAGAATATAGAAATGTTACTTAATGCATTCAAGATAAAATGTGGAAAGTCCACTCCTTTGTATCCACAAGCTAATGGGAAAGTAGAAGCAACAAATAAAACAATTGCAGATATATTAAAGAAGAAATTGGAAGGACATCACAGACCATGGTGCGAACAAGTACATAATGCAGTATGGGCTTATAATACAACTAGAAGAGAAGCTACTGGAATGTCACCTTTTTGTTTAACATACGGAGTTGAAGCGGTGTTACCAACAGAAGATGTTACTCCGACAACAAAAAGAGAAGCTTGGGAGAAAAATCTTAGTGCGAGTTTAATTTTAAACAAACTTGATGAATTAGAAGAAAAAAGAGAAAAATCTTTACAACATATGGAGAATTATCAGCGAAGATTAGCTCGAGAATATAATAAACGTGTCAAAATACGTGAATTTCAACCAGGAGATTTAGTTATGCGAGAAACACCAATATATCAGCGAGAAAATGGTGGAAAATTAGCGAAAAAATGGGATGGACCTTACATCATTTAGGAGATAGTTGGAACATGAGCTTATAGATTAATGGATCCATAAGGGAGAGATGTTGGTCATAGATTAGACAGACCATGGAACAGGTTGTATTTGAAAAAATATTATCAGTAAGAAGCGTTGAGAAGTTATGAATTCTGAAAAAATAATTGCAGAATTACTCATATCAAAAGAAGATCATGATGTGCAAAATTGTCGCAGAGATAACCACAGAACAATGACATAAAAGAAAGAGGCGAACCTTTATGGCGTACACCCTAGTTCGCGAATAAAATTTCGCAAGGGGCAAATGTAAGACCTAAAGTACGTCATATTAGAGGGTACCTGTTACATGGCTCAGGGAAAGGCTACACAGCCACGGGAACCTGAGTCATAGAGATTTGGGGTCAATAAAGCCCATCCGGGAGAGGCACCTTGGATTCTCAACTTAAGCATATGACTTAGGTTGCGCGACTAAGGTAATAAGGACTCTCTCAAGGAGTGCAGAATCTGATCAAGGCGCCGAGGTACACGGTTGAGTCAAGGGTGCCGGGGCGTTTGAAGCGTCCTTGCCATTCTTGACAAGTCTTGGCTTATACTGCACTCGGCCTGAAGAAAACCCCACTTAGGGTGCAGTCTCGTAACCATAAGCCCTATAGGCAAAAGGGATAAGAGGCTGCGAAAACAACTGGTTGTTGTTAAGACTGGATGGGAGGAGCTAACCTTGTATGGTAGAAGTACGCCTCCTTGAAGGGGCAACCAGGGGGAGATAAGGGCGGCACCCTCCATTAGGGAGCTGATAAGTGTCTTAAGACGCAAATGTCATGAGGCTTTTTATTCGCAAGGATATTAAGGCTTGTCATATTTGTGCAACAATCCTGAAGAGGCAATAATACAAAAGAAAAGATAAGACGAGATCAATGGGTTTTCGCATGAAAGTGCGAAGACGTCCTGCGATTTCGTCGCAAGACGACAATGTCATGGGGCTTTATTTTCGCAAGAATATTTAGGCCTGTCATATTGTCGCAACATTCCTGAAGAGGCCATAATACAAAAAAAAGTTAAGACAAGATCAATGGGTTTTTGTATGAAAATGCAAGGACGTCCTGCGATTTTGTCGCAATGACAAGAGATGGCATAATAAGACCTTTAATTAGGAAGGAAAATAAGACCATATGATAAAAAAATTATGATAAGCATTCACAACAGATTATTTTGTGCAAGAAAGATAATGAGAGGCAAGTATGGGAATCGATATACAAGAAGCATTATCTTTCTTATCAACAAAATATTAAAAGGAAAAGTTGACTTCAAAGTTATTGAAAAATGTAGCTCTCAAAAGTGATAAAAATAAGACAGTTCAAGAAAACAAAGCTAGAAAAGCTCAAGCTTCAATATTAATATCAGTAGCAGGAGATGACAGAAATTCTTCGCCAACATTCTCGCAAGCTTCTCCTTCATTTCGGCTTTGATCTTCGCCATGACTAGCATTTTGATTATCGCCAGCAATTACTTCTTCAGGAGAAATTTTTTCTCATTCTGATTAACACCAGCAGATACTTCTTTAGAAGGAACCTCTTCTTCATCTTCCAGGAAATTATCCTCTGCACCGCTTTCGTAATCATAATCACTATCAGCAGGACGAGGAACTTCATCATCATCTACTTCTAGAGGATCAATTGATGTAGGAGGAAGAGAGTTGGACAGTAAGATGTCATTTACAAGGACTTCAGCCGGAGATGAACTTGGCGAAGAAGTGCTCTTTGATGATTCCTATCTTGAATATCTTTAAAAAGCAAGATAATCAAGTCTTCTTTCTGCTCGATCGCGAGAACCAGTAAGGGTAGAGACGAGCAAGGCATTCTCTTTGCGAATTTTAGCATATTTAGCCTCCAAGTCAGAAATAGAGGAATGAAGATTCTTCTCAGACTCTGCGAAAAATAGAATACAAAATTTTGTTAAAATAAGGAATTCAGAGAGATATGACAAAGAAAAGATAATTAAGGCAGTCAAACTTTATGACTACCTTCCTTTTGCGAAATAAGGTGTTGAATCAAGGATAGACAACTATTCTCCCAATGGTCCATTGCGTCATCAAATTTATCTCCAACTAAACCTTTAAGTCGAGACTGAAGATTTTTCTCTTTAGAAACAAGGAAGGCATTTTTCTTCGCAAGAGAAGAATAAGATTCTTCTAATTTGGAATATTGTTCTTTAAGCTGATTTGCCTTCACACTTAAAGCTATTCTACCTTGAATGAGTGTATCTCTTTCAGCGATAGATGATTCTGTTACTTCTTTAAGTTCATTTCTTAAAGAGCGAAGAGATTTCTCTTGGTCAGCACATACTTTTTGGAGAATATTAAGTTGTTGCGAAGATATCGCCATCTTGTTTAAATAAACTCGCTTCTCTTGAGATAAGGTTTTATTCTCATGATAAAGTTTCCATCCCTAAATTAGCTTTGGTTAAAGAATAAGAAAGACGAGATACTTCATTACTTAATAGATCTTGTCTTTGAACTAATTGGGTATTTTCATTGGTAAGATTATTTATTTGATCAAGAGAATATGAATAGAGGTTATCTAATTGGTTATATTGATCCATTAAGACTTCTTTATCAACACGGGCTTCTTCAACAGCAGATTCAAATTGATATCTCTCCATTACTCGTTTCTGATTTAATGCTTAACATGCGAAAGAGGGATTTAAAGGATAATTAAACATGGGAAGGATAAAACCATCGAAAAGGCAAATTAAAGACATAGATGAGGAAATCATACCTCTTAATTCATCATTCTTCTTGCGAAGATTGTCACGATCCAGCAAAACATTCTGAAGTTTCTGATTTTCAAGACGAAGAGCATTACATTCTTTTTCTAAAGTGTCTGCGAAGCAGCTTTTCAGAACCCAAATGCTTGCTCAGAATTTCAAACATTAGACTTGATGGGATCAGTAGAAGACTTCTTGCCATCATCCAGAATCTCAGATAAAACCTTGAAAGCAATATTATCCCTTCCACGGTTTCTTTCGACAGAGGAAGAGACTTGGGCAGAGAACTAGTAGAGATAGAAGGTTGAGAAACATTCTCAATGGGAAGAGAAGAGGTTTCATTCGCAGAAGGATCCACAAGGGGAATTTCAATCATAGAAAGATCAACTGGAGAAATGAAATCAGAGGCAACATTTTCGCGAGTTGGAGATAAAGGTTTATCTTGCGAAGATGTCGTAGGAGATTTTGAAGAAATGAAATCAGAGGCAACATCTTCACGAATTGGAGATAAGGGTTTATCTTGTGAAGATGTCGCAAGAGATTTGGAAGAAATAAGTAGGTGGAAGGGAACAGAAGTTGGAACAGTCTTGAGGTGGCGAGATTTCTTGTGAGGTTTATGAAGATCTTTATCACCCTGCGAATTACAATCTAGATAAGAAACAGAGGCAACAATATTGTTATTAGAAAAAGATAGTGTTTCTTACTACCTTCTCATTCGCAGACTTTCTTTTATGTGCGACAACTTTATGATGTGATTTGGGATTGTTAGGGTTCTGAACTGTAAATTTAGTGTTGAAGCCGCTTTTGATGAAATAACAAGAGTACGGGAATCACATAAACAACATCACATAAGGCAATAAACAAGATTAATTTCAAATATATCAATTTCAGCAAAATTCATAAGGAAGAAAAGAGAAGACTAACCTTGATGAATCCATGAAAAATGATAGCAGAAAGATTTTCTCAAAGAAGATCACGAACTATGAAGATCTAGTTTGAAGATGAAGAAGAACTTAAAAAGATTGAAGAGGAAAGAAGAAAAGTTGCAATAATGGAATTTGCAGAAGAACGATGAAGTTCCAGAGAGAATAAAAGGAAAGAAGAAGAGAGTGGAAAGAAATATATATATAAAGGGAATTTTTCCTCGAGAAAATAAACACGGTTAATAGGAAAGATTTAAGCGGTTAAAAAGTAACGGTTACAAAAGACGTGTCGAGAAATAAATGGAAGAGAGAGTACGTGTGATAAATGTGGAATATGAAAAGATAAGCAGTTGAGGCATTTCTCACATCATTCTCTACTTTGCAGAGAATATATGAGAAGAGGCAAGATGTAGGATCATAATCTCGCAACAATTATGTCTCAGCGAAATTATCAATGGTATTGCACAATAGCGTCGCAGAACAATTTCAGAAACGACGTCAGCAAGGATCATGAGAAAGATGTGATAGTCTTGCGAAAATTAGAGAGCTTGCGAAGTTAACATTTGTAAGGTTGCGAGAATGTCGCAAACCATATCCGAAAATAAAGGACAGATTAGCTGTCATCCACTATGTATTTCCTTATAAATAGTCATTCGAGTTGTAAAGGGGGGAGATATTTTTTTTTGAGTAAGAAACAAGTAAACATGAGAGAGAAAGTTCAGAGCAGAGATCATTCTTGACTTCTTTATCTTTCTTGTAAGAACATTCAAAAATTAATCAATAAAATTAAGAGTGTAAACCTAAAAATGAGTTGATCAACAATGAAATCATATGAGGGGTGTAGTGTAGGATTTCCTGCAACTACAGTCATGAGTACATAGAAGAGTACAATGCACCACCTTTCTAAAAGCGGTCAAATCTCGGAAAATAAAAATAAAATATTCTTACCCACTCCATTCAGAAACGGCGCGATAGCGAAAAGAAACTTGTCCCAAGTACCAAAACAAGTATTCATGCATATGTAAATGGCAACATGAAACATGTCATTGTTCGCATCGATTGAAGTAGCCGATAAAATGACACCACCATACTTTTCCTGGAGTGGCGAGCTCTCCAATGCTATAACGGGTCTTTAACCCATCCTTAAAGCCTTTCAGATAACTACAATTAGGATTATTAGCATTGGTATTGTCGTTGATTTGGTACTTAGGAAAAAAGATCAACGAAAAGCTATATATCAAAACAGTCGTGTCTTGATATATATCCTGAGAATACTAAGTTATTATTAGTCACTGTAAATTTAAATAATTTTTTCCCATCTTCTTTGAATTTTCTTCTCCAATTTTATTTTGGAATGTAAGAAGTAAATACTATTTGTTACCTTCTATGTTTGTCATTGTTAGGTAAAAGGTTGGAAAATGTTATGCAAAATTTTTAAGAAAAAATCAAGGAAAGGTTTTGTGCGAATTGTTCCGATTTGGGTATGTTTATCTTCTTTTAGTTTTTATCTTACAATGAAGTTTCATTCTAATAATTGAATCATCGATCCCTTCTTTATGGAGTATTTGTTGTATTGTGATCAAAACTTAACGATTTCCAGAAAATTATTGTTGTCTTGGGAGGTCTGCTGATCCAGAAACTTATTTTTTGTTGTTTTTAACTCTTGATTTCCAAAACGGTTTTTTCAACCTAATATTCCGTAATTAATTCTATTGATTTTCGGTAATTATAATGTTACCGTTTTATGACTATTATGGAGGATTGTTAGTGCATACTTATTGCGAAATTGATTTTCATTAAAACTGTATTGATTTCTTTTGGCTTTTAACTGCATGATCTCAGCCATCATCTCATCACGCAGCTCTTTCATTGTGTGGTAATGTCCCATGTTCTCGTGCTCAGTTGAGCGTTTCTTTCTTCGATCTTCACTGTCATAATAATCTGAGTCTTCGGCGGCATAATCCGGATCAGATGCATTGCTTCTCCTAGCGGCGTTTGCTAGGATGATTCTTCGGTCTCGATTAGGCTCTGGTGCCTTAGAATTTGCTTCGTCCAGTTGTTGGCTGGTCTTCGTGCTTTGGGCAATCCAATCTTTAAGTCTTGGTTCTCTCTGGCCAGAAGAGCTACGGCATCTGCGTAGACCTGCTGGCTCTTTTTCAATTCTTCGAGCTCTACCATCAGTCGGTGGGACTGGTTAGATCCCTGATTGGGAGTTCCGGCTTGTACCCCTACGGCCATGGTTCCCCCTTCGTCTACTGTGTGTATTAAGGGTGGTTGAGGATCAGCTTCAATTGTTGGTATCTCCAGGTTTGGTCCCCTCGGTTGAGTTTCCACCCGCAGTGCTAAAACTACTGGTATGGTTTGATTCTGACCGTTGGTTGACGGCATTCCGAAGGCTGGCGGATGCGCGGCTGATGTGTCATAGATTCTGCCACCCCTTCTCTTTGTTGATGGACTTGGTTTGAAACCAAAGTTTTGTTAGCTTCTGCAGTCTGGAGGGCCGCAATAGTTGCATTGTTCTTTGTTGCTGCTGCTTTGAGAGTCGCGGATGCAATGGAGTTAGTGTTCATAGGTGAGGTGATTTCCGCAGCATCCTGCCTCTGATTAGTTGTTTTAGCTTTGTCTCCTTTCTGCTTACTTCGGGTCATGACCGGGGTAATCCTCGGTGTCTCCTTTGATGATGCTTTGGTTTTTCCTGCCTCTAGTGTCTTTTCCATTTTTAGTCCTTTTCTGCATAGGGGAATAAATAAAGAGAACCAAAGATATCCACGAGGATCAGGTTGGTGCCATTCGTACCCGCAAAATTTGTGGAATAAAAAGAAATGAGCTGCCCAAGGGCCTTAATAAAAGAGAAACATAAAGATTTCATCGGTCTTGTTTTCGCAATACAAATCCTCTAATAAAAAATCATGGATCTTGTTTTCATACTACTTTTGAAAAGGCAGATCCGTAGCAAAAACTCAAGAATCCGATTATTAAGTCTTAGTTTTAAAAAGAAAAACGCCTCACGTGAAAATATGTGATAGATAGCCGTGGATTTGTCTGCTTTAAAAAGGTGTTTGTGAAAATAAAGACCATGAACCCATAATAAAAAAAGGTTTTGAAAGCACGCTGAGCCCAAAATAGAGCACAGACATAATGTGCGTTTAAGGTGAAATCACAGGATAAGATAAATCTTTTACCGGGACAAAGTCCCTGTTTCTAGCGCCAGATTGTGAACACATAAATCTCGAAGCCATCCACGTGTTCACAAACAATATTCGCATACATTCTAATTCTGAAATTGTACGTCGTATATGTAAAGGGGATGATTATATCGATTCATCGACTCTAAACCTTCGGGCTTGTCATTGTCTAGTCGAATATTATCATAAATAATGTTCGTATAAAAGGGTAAACAGAGAATCAAATATAAATGTAAAGCACATGACGTTCAATGCTGAATGTAAAGTGCTGAAATATAAATTCGACAAAGATTTACGTGGTTCGGCACTAAGGCTTACATCCACGGGGCTGGTGTTTCACTATGTATTGAATGATTACAAAGATAGTCAAATGACTTTAGAGTACACATAGATCTGCGGAAGTAGGGGGATCACTTACTCTTCCTATTTCTCTCTCCTATATTTTCCTATTTTTGCTCTGGATTGGTCGACCCCTTCTCTCTTAGTGGAGAGGGGTATTTATAGGGTTGGAACGTGGGTCCTACTTCTGAGGTGTCGTTGTAACCTTATCTTATTGTGCTTTGTGCCCATTACGCAGAGGTCTCGGCATATGCTGCGGTTTAAGATTGAATACGAAGGGTTATCCTCGCTTCTTCCATGAGATGATTGACACGTGTATATCTCTTTGGTATTTAATGCGGGTAGATGGATGTCTGCTCGTGTCAGACAAGTGTCTCTTAGTCTGGTCACATCCGTGTCAGTCAAATTCTCTCTCAGCCGTTGATCTGGGATCTCCCTCGGGATTGGATGTACTAACACCCAAGGGGTATTATCTGGTGCTCCTCTAAGCCATCATACCTCTGTGATCCTATGTCCCTGACCTTCAGATCTACTGACCAGTGACTTTTTCTGATGAGATGCTTGTTATCATGTTTTGATATCTCGTTTTGCATGCCTTCCACGTGTCTCTTCCTGTACACGTGGTGGATGATGAAAAGTGCACATACACTTATGAAAAACCGTCTCACCTGAAAGTGTAGTCTTACTCTTCTTCACATTACTACTAGGAGTATCGTCTTTACCATCGCAACACCGTGGATGCTAACCCACCATGCTTGGATTCTAAATAAAAACAGATAACAAAATTGTGCAAGTATAGGAGGGTTTTCAAATTAAATGAAACTTTGGGAAGTTTCAAATTAAATACATTACAAAATTACTTACTTTTTTTTTGGTTGTGTCTTAATTGGTGCTCTCGAACAGTCCAAAGACTTTAAGTGAAAGATCTGATCAAGGAAACAGATTTTAATTTCAAAAATATACTTGGATAAGTTCTTGCAATAACTTTTTTTTTATAGAAAAACTTGGGCTTTAGAAAAATACCTAAGAGGAATACACAAGAGAGCTAGTGGTCAAAGAATATCCACTACTCTCCCTATTATAGTTCTTACATAACATATTCAAATTAAAAGATTCTAAGTTGTGGAGTCCGTGGATTACTTTAAGGCCTACCAAGACACAAAAAATAAAATGTAGCCTTGGATTGTTTTCATAATTCTCCTCCCTCCTACTTCTTTCATGGCAGCTTAGGTGGAAGCATCCTTGAACTGCAGTATGGTGGAGCATGTTGAAATGAATTAAGATTTCCATGGATTCAGCATGTACTTCTATGTTGGTGTGCTGCCATTCCTTAACCCCAAGCAAAATCTAGATCAACTCCTCTTATTTCTCCTCCTTTTCCATATTATCCTGGATATCCTAGTCCCAATGATCTTTCCTGCAAAATCCGGAGCAGTGATTTTAGATTTTCTGGATCCTGGAAGGTACAGATTTTATTAGTTACACCAAAAATTTCCTCCACTGTCAGAATACAGAGAGAAAGTTGTGGGATCAATATTTCTTAACCCATTATCTTCTTATTGAATAAGAAGGTGGTTTTGGTTACGGTGTATTCTGTTATGATTGCATAGATGTTATTGTATACTGATGGTAGTTTGTCTAAAATTTGGCTGAATATGACTAAAGATAAAGTCACACCTAACCTTCCAGATGTACCAGCAAGCAGTTGCAAAAATATTGTATCTAGAGTTGTTGTTCCTGGATTAAACCAAGAGTTTAGCCAATCCATGAAGTTAGTGGTATGATCAAACATCACATGATTTGGACCAAGCAGGAGGTACCAAAATTCACATGATCTAGAGTTGTCGAAGTCCAGTAAGAATCTCTTTCCGAACGATATTTCATGAGAGTCACTGTCAATGGGTACCAAAATTCATATGTTAATGGGGTATCAGTTTGTTAAGACGGTATCAAAATCTATATAAGACAAGCTAGAGAGTCGTCTGTTTTATATAGATTTTGGTACCTTCCCAGTAATTTGGCATCCCACGCTAGCGATTCTTAGGATTTATTTATTTTCTAAAATTTTGGAGGGACTGAAATATAAGACGAAATGATGTTATTTGACAGTAAGTTCAATAACCCTTTATCACAATTTTGTGTAAAGTCTGAACTATTTTTTTATTTAATTAGTAGTTAATTATTATAGTTAATTGAGGGAATTAGATTAAACTTAGAATATAGTTACACCATGTTTGTTTACTCCCAATTCATCTGAGTCGTATGTGTCTGGGTCGTCTGGATCTGAGTGAAATCACCTGACTTGAGTCATATCAGACTCAATATGTTTGTTTTGAGTCAGATCTGACTCATCTGACTCAAAAATATGTGAGACAGTGGTTTGGTTCCATGAGTCAAGGATGATCTGTTACCTGATTCAAACAGGTCCGAGTCAGGGGTTAGGTCTGAGTCAGGGATCAAATCAGATCTTACTCAAAATAGAAAACAAATGGTATGACATCTGAATCGCGACGAGTCAGGAATTGACTCAGATCCTGATCGTGAGTCAGATGCAAACAAACATGGAATTATCTTTAGTAGATTATGTATTTTCTTAGTACGAATTTTCCATCCAAAGCCAACATGAAAAATCTAATTAGCCATGTGAAGAGTTTAATGTTGCAAATACTTATATATATACACGTTTAAAATGAGCTCGAGTTTCATTTTTATTACTTGAAATTCATCTGAATATGTAAAAATCATTGATTTGTATAGTTTTCGACCCCGAAGTCGCCTAGGCCGAGAAAACATCATAACCGATATTTTTCTAATCGGCTGGGAAATTAACGAACAACTAGTCAATTATAAAGAACATTTCATCTATAGTTAGATTGAAAACTTCAAACTTAACCGATTCTGGTTCAAAGTTTGTAATCCATAATTGATTAGGTTTATCACTTGGAAAATTAAATGTAGACTCCACTTGCACTGGTTTAAAAATAACAAAGTCATCAACGATTAGATGTAATACATTTTTTCCTAACATTAAACTATGCTTAAAAAAATATGTAATGCCTTAACTCTCTACAACTATAAATATAGCATATAGTTAGCAAAGTTGTGACCTTTGTTGTCCACATCCTGGAAAAAATAAATCTTAACCGCAACTTGGTTAATTCTTCATTTACGAAGAATAAACATACCTACGGTTAGTGAGTTCCACATTTCTTAACCGTAGAAAATGTAAAACCCTTTTTTTATCGACCTAACCGTAAATTGTTTGTAACTAAAATTTAACATGATTTTTTCTTGGTGATTCTAAAATATTTCTGCTATAAAAAAAAAGGCTTTTCGATATTGTCCCATGTAAACCATGCCTTGATCCTAAACTAAAATATTTGGATAATATTCATATAAGATTATAGATTTGGATATTAGAGTTAGATTTAGAAGATTGAAGTTTATGTGGATACAAAAATAAAATCGTCTAGGTTGGTAGAAAAAAATGATTGTCAAACCTCAATTTGTTCTCATATAAGAAGAGTGACATTGATTTTCGTCTAGGTTTTACTTATTTTTCTTAGAGGAATTCCATCTCGAAATTTTTTACTTAGCTGAAAGTCAATATTTTTTTTGCATCTAACGTTCTCCTATGTGCGTGTGTGTTGTGTGTGTGCGTGTGTGGTGGTGGGGGATACACCACAACACTAAATGTACAAAAATCATCAAATTTTTTGGTTCCCCACTAAATCAATCTATCTAAAATAAAAGCAAAAAGCTGAACTCGTTAAGAATTACCAACGAGAATAACTTTTTTTTTATGCAAACAAAAAGTTTATTAAATACTGTAACTTGTTGCAAAATGTCTGTCAGCATGTAATGCTTCGACAATAAAGTTTGGTGGATACTGTATCAAGTTCCTACTAATATGAAAGTTTCGACAAGAATAACTAATTTAGATATAATGAACTACTATTTTGGATCCGATGATGATACTTTGGCTTGTGTCTGAATCAGATTGTGGCTACTCACCATTGCTCTTATATCGTATTCTACTAAATTTGGAAGTGTTGCAGGTAAATTGGGATACAAGTGGTTGATTCTTAAAACAATTTTATTCATCGTGGATCCCAAACTGTGAATATTCGCATGAATTTTTAATTTTCTATACCAAGTTGATGAATCTCAATTTCTAACTGCAACAAGCTATGGATGTTCATCCCTTCAGTCTTAAAGGGTAGTTCCTGATTCTGGTTAGCATCATATATTCGTAGGATAAGAAGAAGAAGAACAGTATGCTAATTAAAATAAACTCAATGCGTAATTTATGTGCTTATCTTTCCCCTTGAATTCTCAGTTTAGTATTCTTCTACTCTCGATCGTCCATCCCTAATTATATTCACCTTCCCATTCTCATAAAAGGAAACTCCCAGTTCATTCTCATCAATGGAAACTCCCATATGTTTGTTTCCATTCTCACAAAAGGAAACTCCCGAAGATTAGAATTACTTGAGTTTCCTTTTATGAGAATCGTATATGTCGGTCCTGAAAACCACAAGCCATTTTGTATTATAATTATGTTTTTAATACATGAGACAATTAATTTTAAGTTTGTATCAATGTATATAATAAATATAATAAGAATATATAAATGTATTATGGAATTTTTACATGATTTCTTAAACTCTTTTTTCGTAATACTTGTATACTAAAAAATATTACTGACGAATATTTATATGCAAAAAGGGGGCTTTATAGCGTAAAGTAAATTCATCTACAAAGAACAATACTCATATGATAAATTTTTTATATGTAACATTTTTCTTCAAAAATTTGGAAGTGACTACATTCACAAATATATAGACAAAATTGATTTTAGATCCTTAACAACTATCAAAATAGTTAGTACAAAACCATAAATCCATTTCTACGTTGGATGAAATGTTAACACTTGATAAAAAGTAATTTATATATATATATATAGAAAATATATAAGTACTTACCATATATATAAATCCAAATATATAAGTAATTACTATATATATCAAATGCTAACACTTGATAAAATTTAATTACTATACGGTCCGCGAGTTATAACCCCAGAGGTGTCACCATCCTTCCACAAAAAACCCATCAACAAAAGTAACACAAAAAGCGCGCAAGATAACCACATCAAAGGAGGTGTCACCATCCTTCCACATATAACCACCGCGGGGCGCATACTGATAACTAAGAGAAGAAGAATGAAAAAGCGCGCGAGAAATCAACAAAACTCTAATTCTCATCACCATCTTCGATTAGATTACTTAAATTATCAGGTTCTTGAATTTTTTCTTCATCCAATGTGTTAATTGATACAATTTTGAATTCTGCGTGAAAAGTTCTGAATTCTTTTGTGTAAATTAAAAGAGTGTAATTGATTGATTGATTGATTGGTAGAAAGAAACAAAGCCAGAACACATAGGTCAGGTGGTGGAAAGATATCATCATCATCACTAACAACAGCTAATGGTACTACTAGTAGTCTAAATTCAGACAAAACCCTAGATGTAGACTCTAATAAGAACTTAAAACAACAAATTAAACCTTTTTTTATTAGTAGATATTTGAAAAAGCGGCGGTCTAACAACCTCACCCAATATTTCGATTAGCAATCTGTATGGACAACTCCGAGTTGTTTTCTAGAGAATCAACTAGACAGTTAGACTCAATCAATAAAAAATACTCAAGGAGTTATTATCTCAATCTCTCAATTTTATTTACTCAAGAAAATATGATTCGCGAGTCTTAATCAAAGAGAGATAACTTGGATGGTGCCAAAGACCAATATCCAAGTGTCAATCAATCTAAATCAACAACCAATAATGGTCGGATATTCTAATTGATTGAACAACGCACAACCTGTATTATTTCAATTATATAAAAATATAATGCGGAAAAGAAATAACACAGACACCAAAATTTTGTTAACGGGGAAACCGCAAATGCAGAAAAACCCCGGGACCTAGTCCAGATTAAACATACACTGTATTAAGCCGCTACAAACACTAGCCTACTCCAAATTAACTTCGGTCTGGACTGTAGTTGAACCCCAACCAATCTCACACTGATCCAAGGTACAGTTATGCTCCTACGCCTCTGATCCCAGCACGATACTGCGCACTTGATTTCCTTAGATGATCTCACCCACAACCAAGAGTTGCTACGACCCAAAGTCGAAGACTTTAATAAAAAAATCTGTCTCACACAGAAAAGTCTACAGGTAATAGATAAATTCGTCTCCCACGAATAAACCTACAAGTTTTTGTTCCCCCTTTTGATAAATCAAGGTGAACAGGAACCAAATGATAAAACTAGACTTATATTCCCGAAGAACAGCTCAGTTTTATCAATCACCTCACAATAGTCTTAATCGACGCAGCGAAAAAAGATATTGTGGAATCACAAACAATGAGACGAAGATGTTTGTGATTACTTTTATATCTTGCCTATCAGAGATAGAAATCTCAAGCCAATTATTACAACTGTACTCGTACGATAGAAACAACAAGATCAAATCACACAACTACGATAAAAGTAGTATCGGTCTGGCTTCACAATCCCAATGAAGTCTTTAAGTCGTTAGCATGGTTTTAGAAGAAGAAAACCAAAGGTTAAAGGAGAATAGACTCTAGCTTAGCAAACTAGTATCACAAAGAATGTGCGGGGATTAGGTTTCCCAGTTGCTAAAGTTCTCCCTTATATAGTCTTTCAAATCAGGGTTTGCAATCAATGTTAGCTTGCTAACAAAGCATTCAATATTCACCGTTAGATGAAAACCTGATTAGATACAAGCTAATATCTCTCAACCGTTATATAGAAAACTTAGCTTGCCATACACACATGTACTTGACGTTTTGGGTTTGTGTAACCGTACCCAAACGTGTACAATGGTTGGTTCAATATTAGTCAACCAAATGGTTATCCAAATGATAACTTTCATATCAACCATATTCTTCTTCACCATAACTAGTCCAAATGACTCAAATGAACTAGTTAGAGAGTTGTTCAATTGTTATGAGATCTTATGTACTATATAAGACACAACTGAATCAAAAACGATGTGATTCACTCGAATCATTTCATGAACTATAAAGCCACGGTTTTCCAAAGCATTCCTTAGTAATTTAAGATAAGTTCACGAACAACGTTTTCAGACATAACCTCTTGATTTCGCGGACTAGTTCGCGGACTCAAGCTAACCGGTTAAAGTTAACAAACTCCAGCAGAAATTCTCGGGTTCGAGAACTTCCGTCAGTTCGCGGATTGGGTTCGCGGACTGCACCTGAGCTTCAACTCCAGCAGATATTCTCGGGTTAGAGAACTACACCAGTTCGCGGACTGGGTTCGCGGACTGAGTTCGCGGACTAAGTTGACTTCTCACGTTCCGGTTCCACTTGATCAACAAAATTCGCAAATTTCGGTTCAAGTGCTAAGGACTTATACATATATGTGTTGCCACAACAATGTTTATATCCCCCAATGGTTATATAGTCTACACTCTCATTTTAATCATTGAAACATTCTCAGAGGGCGTTATATAGTTGTTATTCACAAACTATTTTTCGTCAGAGCGATTTCCAAAATGATTGAAACATAACATGACTTTCGTCACTAGGTAAAAATGAACTTGGCTAAAGCGAAAGCTTTACCAACACCCATTTCGAGAAATAGATAAGCGAGATATACTCAGCTCGAAATGTCACATGTGTATATTCTTAGTCTATATAGTAAAACGACTTTTGTCTCAAGATAGGAGACAGAGTAGATAGACTTTTGAGTGATAGATAAGTTCAAGTCTCCACATACCTTTTAGTCGATGAAGATCCACTGGTTCCTTGAGTAGTCCTTCGTCTTGTATGATGATTGCCATGGAGTTCTTGAGCTCAACTTTACTTTCTATCCTACTCCGAGACCTTAGGTATAGTAGACTAGAAATCAAGACTTTATAGTTTTGATCACTAAGATTGACAAACATGCTTGAGATAGCAACGCATGCGAGTTTGACCGAGCAGTGCTCTAACAATCTCCCCCTTTGTCACACAAGATGATTGATTTAGTTCATTTGGGCTCAACATAAGAGATTATGGAACCCCGACTAAGATTATCATAGGAAATGACAACCTTAACCGTACATGTACTCAACATGAGAAAACTCATGGAATACAAACTAAATAACCACACAAGTTGATCAATTTAGTTCTTAATGCTCAACATATTGCATCTTCATGGAACAACCAACTATGCCAATAGGAAATCGACTTGGTCGTATCGTGCTCAACATAAGATACACAATGGAGCCCTCACGGTAATACATAATAATATGGAACAATTAAGCTCTATACCGTGGATTACAAAACAAGGATTTATTCTATTTTTCCATCGTTAAATTCATAACAACATAATAGACTTAATCCTTGAATCACAAAAGATTTTAACCTATCTTACATCAAAGATTGACAATATAAGCTTAACTTTTGTGTTTGTCAAAATTCCATTCATTCCTTTATCAATATTTGCATATATATTCGTGAACGACTTTACTTTTGACAAAATATGGGACAATCAAGTTCACGGACGTAAACACACAAATCCCATCAAAATATTGCAATATATAAAATCATAAAGATTAATACTGCAACCATCATCTTCCAAACAACTTTAGAATTTAAACCAATAAATCTAAAAACAAGAAGATGAAATCATTGGATATAGCTATGTGTAATCACAATCGTGGCTATTCCAAAACACTAGTTATTCTTCTAAACAAAATAGAAAAACATAGAAGATTTACTAGACTTACGGAAATCAGAGTTCATTAAGAACTTCATATCTTTCAATGAAACCATCAAAGAATGTATCGCCGATCTTCTTTATTCTTTTGACCGTAGACACACCATGTTCGTGAGTTAGAACACTAACTTTGCGATCAACCACCCGAGAAAGCTGCCTAGCTTTGGCACAGTCCATGATGAGCTTCTTTTGATTCCGTATCAGAATATTCTGATTTTCAAGAATTCTGGCCTGACCATCTAGAATTTGGTTCATTTGCAATTGAAGATTTGCAAACTCGACCTTTGAATCGTTCTGAAAACGAGTTCAATCCTTGACAGAATCATCAATCCAGGAGTTATGATCCTTTCTTTCAAGCATCTTCTTCAGAACCAGCTCTTGAATTGACTCACGTTCCCGATTTTATTCCTCCATGTCAAGACATAAAATCTCTTGAGATCTTGCAGAGCTCTTCATAACAGTTAGGGATCAATAACACACAATATAAGAATATATATGCGTTCGTGAACAAGAGTGATAAACTCTAATTTAAACCCTAAGAGTTCACGGGAGGAGGTCACGAGCGTTCGCGGACTGCTAATCACAAAATAACTCAAACTGAAATAATATACAACATACTTGATTATTCTCATTATTTTTCTTGCATCTCTCAGGTTAGACACAAGGAAACAATTACCTGGAATCAGGTGATTGGGTGGAAACAGATTCCACTGTGACCATTGAGAAAGGTTTTGTACATATCATCAGACAGTTTGAATTTTGTGCTCTTCTCCTTTCTTCGGTTGACTTGTATCCTTGAAGGATAAGACAAGGCTCTTTCCACAAATCCGTCAGATGACTTTCTCTAAGGACTAAATCTAGGACCTCTAGCAATAGGTTCAAGAGGATCAGAATGGATAGGAATCCATTTTCTAGACTTAGATTTATCAGAAACATCCTTATAAGTACAGGGAATGTTCTTATTAATACTGCAAAAAGAATTGCCAGAAAGTACTTTATCCCTGTGATGATATCTAGAGTAGAGATCATTCTCATAAGGTTTCTGATTTCTTGTGGGCATACGATTCACTACTTTAGTCGACTGACTATCTGTTCCATTGACAGTGAAGAGAAGCAAATTACGAAGCTTAGAAATTTGTTTCCTTCTTGCAAAACAATGAATAGCATAGTGATTCTGTTTCCCAAAAAAGGTACAGGTTCGTCGAGGTGAAGAAATAATTGGCACCTGTTTAAACTTCATAGCCATACGAGAAGATTGGAAGTTATGCAAACTATTCTTGACACAATATTCTTCCGGAGAACACTTCTTCGTATATGGTAATTCATGAGAATTAATCATAGAAGAATTTCTCCTTAAGACATAGTTTTCCTTTTCCAAGGATTTACTCTGTTCATGGGCTAGAGTAAGAGATGCATAAAGTTTCTCTTTTTCAGCACGAAGTCTGTTGAGATCTGATGAATGAGTCTCGAGCAAACGTTTTTCTCTAATTGAGTCCTCTTTAATAATATCCTCAAGAGTACTAATCTTTTCACATTGAATAGTAGTTTCTTGAAGAAGTTTCTCAATATTCTTAGAGAAGGACTTTATGATATTATAGAGATCACGTTCTCGATTAAGAGACTTTTCAAATTCATCAATGAGATGATCATGATCATTAAAATCAATCTCTTCAGCCGTATGTTTTGAAATTCTGGTGAGTTCCTTTTCAGCTTCTGCCAGAGTGTCACATGCCTCATGAGAGGAAGAAATGTCATTATCACATTGAACATTCTTTCTACCTCGGGATTCAGAAGAATCAACTAAGGAATAATCCTTTGAGGTGTTTCCAAGACACTTGACATGGTCAAAAGCTTTAGGACACATTTTAGTATGCGCAACAGTGGTTTCGTCCACAGACTCAGATTGCCACAAACACAGACTTGTAAGGTCTTAAGCCTGTTTGTCTGCTCTGATACCAATTAAAAAAGCGGGGGTCTAACAACCTCACCCAATATTTCGATTAGCAATCTGTATGGACAACTCTGAGTTGTTTTCTAGAGAATCAACTAGACAGTTAGACTCAATCAATAGAAAATACTCAAGAAGTTATTATCTCAATATCTCGATTTGATTTACTCAAGAAAATATGATTCGAGAGTCTTAATCAAAGAGAGATGACTTGGATGGTGCCAAAGACCAATATCCAAGTGTCAATCAAGATAAATCAACAACCAATAATGGCCGGATATTCTAATTGATTGAACAATGCACAACCTGTATTATTTCAATTATAGAAAAATATAATGCGGAAAAGAAATAACACAGACACCGGAATTTTGTTAACGAGGAAACCGCAAATGCAAAAAAACCCCGGGACCTAGTCCATATTAAACATACACTGTATTAAGCTACTACAGATACTAGCCTACTCCAAATTAACTTCGGTCTGGACTGTAGTTGAACCCCAACCAATCTCACACTGATCCAAGGTACAGTTATGCTCCTACGCCTCTGATCCCAACAGGATACTACGCACTTGATTCCCTTAGCTGATCTCACCCACAACCAAGAGTTGCTACGACCCAAAGTCGAAGACTTTAATAAATAAATCTGTCTCACACAGAAAAGTCTACAGGTAATAGATAAATTCGTCTCCCACTAATAAACCTACAAGTTTTTGTTCCCTCTTTTGATAAATCAAGGTGAACAGGAACCAATTGATAAAACCAGTCTTATATTCCCGAAGAACAACTCAGTTTTATCAATCACCCCACAATAGTCTTAATCGACGCAGCGAAAAAAAGATATTGTGGAATCACAAACAATGAGACGAAGATGTTTGTGATTACTTTTATATCTTGCCTATAGGAGATAGAAATCTCAAGCCAATTATTACAATTGTACTCGTACGATAGAAACAACAAGATCAAATCACACAACTACGATAAAAGTAGTATCGGTCTGGCTTCACAATCCCAATGAAGTATTTAAGTCGTTAACCTGGTTTTAGAAGAAGAAAACCAAAGGTTAAAGGAGAATAGACTCTAGCTTAGCAAACTAGTATCATATAGAATGTGTGGGGATTAGGTTTCCCAGTTGATAAAGTTTTCCCTTATATAGTCTTTCAAATCAGGGTTTGCAATCAATGTTAGCTTGCTAACAAAGCATTCAATATTCACCGTTAGATGAAAACCTGATTAGATACAAGCTAATATCTCTCAACCGTTAGATTGAAAACTTAGCTTGCCATACACACATGTACTTGACGTTTTGGGTTTGTGTAACCGTACCCAAACGTGTACAATGGTTGGTTCAATATTAGTCAACCAAATGGTTAGGCAAATGATAACTTTCATATCAACCGTATTCTTCTTCATCATAACTAGTCCAAATGACTCAAATGAACTAGTTAGAGAGTTGTTCAATTGCTATGAGATCTCATGTACTACACAAGATACAATTGAATCAAAAATGATGTGATTCACTCGAATCATTTCATGAACTATAAAGCCACGGTTTGCCAAAGCATTCCTTAGTAATTTAAGATAAGTTCACGAACAACGTTTTCAGACATAACCTCTTGATTTCGCGGACTAGTTCGCGGACTCAAGCTTACCGGTTAAATTTAACAAACTCCAGCAGAAATTCTCGGGTTCGAGAACTTCCGTCAGTTCGCGGAATGGGTTCGCGGACTGCACCTGAGCTTCAACTCCAGCAGATATTCTCGGGTTAGAGAACTACACCAGTTCGCGGACTGGGTTCGCGGACTGAGTTGAGTTCTCACGTTCCGGTTCCACTTGATCAACAAAGTTCGCAAACTTCGGTTCAAGTGCTAAGGACTTATACATATATGTGTTGCCACAACAATATTTATATCCCCCAATGGTTATATAGTCTAAACTCTCATTTCAATCATTGAAACATTCTCAGAGGGCGTTATATAGTTGTTATTCACAAACTATTTTTCGTCAGAGCGATTTCCAAAATGATTGAAACATAACATGACTTTCGTCACTAGGTAAAGATGAACTTGGCTAAAGCGAAAGCTTTACCAACACCCATTTCGAGAAATAGATAAGCGAGATATACTCAGCTCGAAATGTCACATGTGTATATTCTTAGTCTATATAGTAAAACGACTTTTGTCTCAAGATAGGAGATAGAGTAGATAGACTTTTGAGTGATAGATAAGTTCAAGTCTCCACATACCTTTTAGTCGATGAAGATCCACTGGTTCCTTGAGTAGTCCTTCGTCTTGTATGATGATTGCCATTGAGTTCTTGATCTCAACTACACTTTCTATCCTAGTCCGAGACCTTAGCTATAGTAGACTAGAAATCAAGACTTTATAATTTTGATCACCAAGATTGACAAACATGCTTGAGATAGCAACGCATGCGATTTTGACCGAGCACTGCTCTAACAATATTGATCATACATTATCTTCTACTAACGAAGAGTATCTCGACATTGCTGAAATTGTTGTGAAAGATTTTAATTATAAATCTAGAGATGAATGATTATTTAATTTGAAAAAGATAAGGAGTTTTCTGTTAGATTTAGGTTATGTAATTTGCAAGAGGAATTTGCGAATCGTTTAAAGTTCGGGCATGTCGCAGTTATGTCTGCTCATGATATCTTTTTGGAGTTTTTAGTGGATAAGGAGATGGATGAGGGTGATAAAGTGGTTCTGTTTGAGGGGAATTTTGATGTTTCAAATGAAAGGATTTTTAGTCTTGTTCAGTTGGTTAGTCAGAATATTTTGACTGTGTTTAAGGTTTTGCACTCGAATAGCACCAAACATTAAACGCAATGCAATAACAATAAACTCTCTTATGAAGATTCTGATGCATATTTTTCTCCGTGTAAAACTGAATCCTTTTCCTTTATTTTTTTTTGTCGAAGAACATATGCTCTTAAACTAGCTCATATTTCTGGATGTGACGATTCACAAATCAGTTTTTAATTCAAAACGATTGAGCTACAACAGTTGAGACCAGATGCAGTTTCTATTCACATTTGAGAAGCGGATTTGGACCATCCAATTAACCTTATTTCTTGCCGTAATTGTGAGGAGAAGGCGACTGCAGAACATAGAACCCATAGAAAGATGCTTTAGATGTAAAACATATGGCTATATTATTCTTATTAATATGGAATTTCAAGTGACGGTTCATTGTCCTATCCCTAGCAATATGTTTAGTACGACAAATATATAAAAGATATTAGTCGAGGATCATTTATATTGGAATCGACAATCAATTGACGACGATGGATTTTTCTACGCAAAAAAGAAGAAGAAGAGAATAAATGAATTCGACCAGTTTCTGAAAAAGGAAGAAACTGTTTTTTTGATTTGATTTGAGATTGTGACTAGGTTAATAAATATATAATGCGTTATTAGTTTCGTTTAGTTTAAGGTTAATACAAATATAAAGGGCATGATTACATGATGTTTTTTTTTTTTGCTGATTCGACGTTTGGATCTGACTATGCCATATCAAAACTTGTTTGTTTTTTTAGTTTGAGTCAGATCTGACTCACGACGTAACTCAGTCATAAACCCCGATTTAGACCCATTTGGAAAAATGTCCAGATTCATGGACCAAAACCACTGCCACGCTTATTTTTGAGTCAGTTGAGTCAAATCCAGCCGAATCAGGTGATTTTAGTCGGATCCAAACGACTGAGATTTATTCTTAAAGGACAAAGAAAAAAGAAAGCACTAAGACAATCCTTATCCATGGACTAATCAATTTAATGGATGGGCATTTGCGTGGTGAACCTTAGAATTTTAAGACCCAATTATTACACTACGAGTGGCGCGTCAAAAAGTTTCGATCTACGAAGTTGGGAACGACCGACGTAATCTACACCCCAGATGAAATTTCTTTTACGAATCGTTTTTTTCTGTACCAAAAAAACTAATACCCATTCAATTTAAAACTCGAAAAATGGATTTATTTTGGCCATTTTTTTTTTATTTAGAGTCCTCCGTATGACGTTTCTACGTTATCTATGTCACCGGAATTGACTTTGGTTTTTTTGAACTTCTTCTTTGCCCTCTTTTATGGTTTTAGCGGTCAAAATTTTCACCTTTCCACGCGCGGGCCCGCGATCTGGTAATTCCCAAAAAAATAAAAACAATCAAGTCCCCAAAAATCCCACTCTTGACCGCGGGGATGGTAATTCTATTCAAGTAACCAGGACCGACGGAGACGACTGAAAGCGCGCGAGAAATCAGGAAATAAAACCCTAATTCTCATCACCATCTTCAAATTGGAGTACTTAAATTGCCAGGTTATTGAATTTCTTCTTCATTCAATCTATTTATCGATATAATTTTGAATTCTTTGTGTAAAAAGTTTGGAATTCTTTGTGTAAGGAGAGTGTGATTGATTGATTGATTAATGGGTAGGAAGAAAGCCAGACCACATAGGTCAGGTGGTGGGAAAATATCATCATCATCACTAACAACAGCTAATGGTACTACTGGTAGTCTAAATTCAGATAAAACCCTAGATGCAGACTCGAATAAGAACATAGAACCACAAGTTAAACCTTTCTTATTAGTAGATATTGATCAGACATTATGTTCTACTCATGAGCATCTTGACATTGCTGAAATTGTTTTGAAAGATTTTAATTACAAGTCTAGAGATGAAAGATTATTTGATTTTGAAAAAGATAAGGAGTTTTCTCTTAGGTTTAGGTTATGTAATTTACAAGAGGAATTTGCGAATCGTTTTCGGTTCGGGCATGTCGCGGTTATGCCTGCTCATGATATCTTTTTGGAGTTGTTAGTGGATAAGGAGATGGGTGAGGGTGATAAAGTGGTTGTGTTTGAGGGGAATTTTGATGGTTCAGATGAAGGGATTTCTAGTCTTGTTCAGTTGATTAGTCAGAAGATGTTGGCGGTGAGACCGGTGAAAGAGGTTAGGGTTTCCGAGGAGGAAGAATTTGTATCTATCACGTTGAGAGTGGAGATATTGAAGACTGCATTTGATTTGTGTGGATCACTTTTGGAGACTTCTAGGAAGCCGTGGAAAAAGAGTATGATGAGTGTTATGTCTTGGTTAAGACCTGAAGTTACGACTTGTGGAGATATTTATACTGGTATTGAGGAAACTGAGAATATGGAGATTGATGCTTGTATGGATGAGACAGTAGAAGGGAGTAGTGGATGTGATCCAAGAGATAGTACTACTGGATTCGATGTTGCAGAGTTCTATGATTCAGTCAAACCATCCAAGTGAGTTATATTTAAGGTTTTACACTTTTGAGCAGTCCTCACATTTTGTAGATTTATGATACAAATTAGCCATTAGTTATCTGATTTGACTAATACTACTATTCTGTCGTGGTCACAGGGGAGAGCCGATGCTAGATGATGAACTCCCTGACTTGCGTCCTACATTGAGACCTTACCAGCGTCGTGCAGCTAATTGGATGGTACAAAGAGAGAAAGGAGCTTCAGAGATTTTGAATTATCAAAATCAATTTTTTAGGCCGCTCAGTGTAACTGTTTGTTTCCTAGATACAGAGTCCAAAATGTTTTACAATCCGTACAGGTATTCTCTCTTTTCTAATTTTTCCGTTGAAAAATTGAAAATGTTGAGTTTATGCCGCCATACAAACATGTATTGCTTTTCTTCTGCTTACCGACTCCACTTTTTTGTAATATATTTTCAGTGGAAATATTTCATTGCATCCAGAATCATCGTCGTCGTACGTCTCTGGCGGGATTCTTGCGGGTAAGGCTTATATGTCTAGTTTACTTTTTACAGTTACAACTTACAGCTGTTTCTGAGTTTTGAAAGATGGGAATTTCATGACTCTTGAGTTTACCGACATTAATTAGATTGTAAGCAGCACACTAAATGAACACAAACAGTACAGAAGTTTTGTTTTTTCAAGAGATGATTAAGAAATATGTGAAATTTGTTGATTAGGATTTCAGCTCATGCTTCTTGTGATACCTCACATTTGACTTTTGTGTGTATTTGGTATTTGGCTTAGTCACATGGGGTGACATTTAACAATGCATGAGTTGAAATTAGCTTCATGTTCATGCTGCTGAATTGCCATCCTCCGCTGTTAGTAATTTTTGTTCCCTCTGACATGTTTTTAATTGTTAACCGTGCTTCATGTTTGGCAACCTCAGATGAGATGGGCCTGGGAAAAACTGTCGAACTGCTCGCTTGCATCTTTGCTCATCGCAGGCCAACATCTGATGGCGACATAACTTTTAACAATCAAATGCAAGTTAACCGACATCAGATTAGTAACCTAAAGAGATTAAAAAGAGAACGTGTCGAATGCATATGTGGGGCTGTGAATGAGAGCCATAAATATAAAGGATTATGGGTACAATGTGATATTTGCGATGCTTGGCAGCATGCAGATTGTGTTGGTTACTCAACAGTAAGTAGTCCTTCGGATTCTCATGAAGCTGCAGAGGGTACAGGCCATCAGCAGGTTCCATCTGTGAAGAATAATGAAAGCAGCTCAACCAAAATAGTTGAAGATGATGGGAATTTTACTTGCCAATTGTGCTTGGAACTGATTCAAGCCTCTAGTTCTCCAGTTAATACTGGGGCAACTCTTGTTGTGTGTCCAGCTTCAATTTTACAACAGTGGAATGCAGAAATCATTCGGTATGTTTTGTCTTAAAATTATTGTTCACATTTGGGAGGAACTGTAAATTCTGCATGGCTTTGAATTGTTTAAAATGGATGCGAAAAAACTTGCAATGAAGCTCACATATATTTACGTTCTTTGTTTTAGTCATATAGAACCAGGTTCGCTCAAAATTTGTATATATGAAGGTGTGAGGAATGCTTCGCTTTCAGCTACTTCTACAATGGATATATGCGAACTTATCAATGCTGATATTGTCTTGACAACATACGATGTTCTGAAAGGAGATCTATCGCATGATGGTGATAGGCATGAAGGTGATCGCCGCTTAATGAGATTCAAGAAAAGGTACATCACAAGTTTCCTTCCATGATATCAAGATATTGGCTTTTCTTTTGATATTTACAGTTTTTTTGTTCTTTTTATAAATATTTCCTTCTAAGAATCGATGTTGTTAGTACTTAGAACAGATCTTACGAGTTACGAGTGAGCATTTAAGAGGAGTAACTATTTATGTCTTTGGAGTTACAACTTTCTTGTTTTATTTGTTTTCGTTGGAGTAATTAATCTTTTTGCAGGTATCCGGTTGTACCCACACTCCTCACAAGAATATTTTGGTGGAGGATTTGCTTGGATGAGGCACAAATGGTAGAGAGTAATGTAGGTTATGCTACGGAAATGGCATTACGGCTGCATGCTAGGTATCATTGGTGTATTACTGGTACTCCTATACAGCGTCGCCTTGATGACTTGTATGTACTTTTGAGATTCCTTAAGGCTACTCCGTACGACACTCACAAGTGGTGGATTAAAGTTATAAGAGATCCATATGAGGTACATACACCTTTTTCTTTTCTGTTAGAACAAATGCTCCATTCTTAAATCTTGATTTGAGACTACCCATCTTGCTATGTTGAAATTTGTTCTGGGAACAACTATCCATGTTTCATTTCTACTCCGTGACCTGCATTTCTTCTTTTCTCAGAGGAAGGATACCGGTGCGATACAACTAGCACACAAGTTCTTTAAGCAAATCATGTGGCGTTCATCAAAAGCAGATGTATCAGATGAATTGCAGCTTCCCCCACAAAAAGATTCAGTAGCATGGCTTACTTTCTCAGCTATTGAAGCACATTTTTACCAGAGGCAACACGAGACTTGTGTTAATTACGCTCGTGAACTTATTCGAAGCTTTAAAGACAATGCCCGTCAAAGCGAAATACATGGTAATTAATAACTTGCATGCTTCTTTTAAGTACCAATGGAAGAATGTCGTTTAAAAGATTTTTCCTTTTCAGATTCTGAATCAATCGAGCGCTCAGCCGATCACTTACTCACCCATTATGAGGCTGCGAAACTGCTGCAGTCTTTATTGAAGCTTCGTCAGGCCTGTTGTCATCCTCAAGTTGGGAGCTCTGGGTTGCGTTCTATTCAACATTCTCCTATGACAATGCAGGAGATACTGGATGTTACACTTAAGAACTCTGTTTCCCAGTTGATACTTTGATTCCCCCCCCCCCCCCCCCCCCCCTGTTTTTTATTTAAAGGACCCGTTATGCAGGTTCTTGTGGGCAAAACCAAGACTGAGGGAGAGGAAGCTCTGAGAAAACTAATTGTTTCTTTGAACGGATTGGCTGGAATAGCTGTGCTTGAGCAAGACCCATCTCGAGCAGTATCAATGTACAGAGAAGCATTGGCATTAGCTGAAGAGTACTCTGATGACTTTCGCTTGGACCCTTTGCTGAATCTTCACATTCATCATAATCTGGCTGAGATACTCCCAGTCACTTCAGGTTATTCACAAGAGCACTGCTCAATGGGAGGACAACTCTCTGATAACGCTGAAAAGAGAGATTCTAAACTGTATGGAGTTAGTGAGTTTGGTCAACACCCTATGAAGAGACAAAAGATAAGTGAGGATAATAGCTCTTCATATCTAACTAGTCAGAATTCGCAGCAAGAGGAATCACATGTTGCTTCTGAGCTGGAACACACAGGTGCCCAAGGGAACAAAGGTACCGATAATGATGTCCAGCAGCAAATGTCATCTAGATCCTTTGCTGAAGGTTGTTTGAGAGAATGTGAAAATACTAAATTAAAGTACTTGTCTATGTTCAATTCCAAGCTTTCCTCGGCTCAGCAAGAGTTTCGAAATGCACATATGCAGGTAGGTCTCTGTTACATATTGTACATCATCTTTCTCCATATAAGATAACTCTAGGATTTGCACCTTCTGTTTAATAGGGCCCACGACATAACTCTAGCAAAACAGAATAAAAGGATCCAATCGTACAAAACATTAACATTTGTGTAACATTCTTTGAGGGAAGATACAGAAAATATGACTAAGTATACAAGCAACCCAATAGACGCCGTTTTATGTTAATCTGTTTGAATGTGGAATATAAAACTTTTCGTAGATGTATTTGATGTCAGTAATCATTTTATGTCTCTAAAGGTATCCAACGCGTTCGGCGAGCAACAAAAGCAGCCTACAAACTGGTGGCTGGAAGCTCTTCAGCTTGTGGAGCAGAAAGAGAGCTCCTCAAATGAGTTGATCAGAAGAATTTGTGATGCTATCTCTGGGACATTAAATAGTTCCAAGTCGCCTGGAATTGCTTCAAGGTAATTTTAGTTCAAGAATATGTTTCACATGATGTTCTGTTAGCCCGATACGCCATTAATATGTGTTTGGATTTGTTATGGCTGGTACGACCAGGTTTCAAAGTACAAGTGGTCTGAAGTACGTAATCCAGACGTGTCTGGATTCGTTAGAAGCCTCTAGACAAGATTTACTTGGAAGGGTCTTGGAGATTGATCTGACAATGGAGAAACCCAGGGATGAGGATATTGCACGTGTGAGATACTGTCGAAATTGTCAAGATAATAAGGATGGTCCTCTATGTGTTCTTTGTGAGTTGGACGAGTTATTTCAGGTCAATAACTCATTTTTTCCCTGAATATTTATCTTGCAAGTAAAGGTGAGATCCTTATTTTGTCTATTTCTGCACCTTGCCTTTTGCAGGCATATGAGGCAAGACTTTTCCGCCTTACAAAAGGAGGTGATGGAGGGATGATTGCGTCCGCTGAGGAGGCAGTTGACTTGCAAAAGAAGAAATCTGAGTTGAATCGCTTCTATTGGGGATTATCACGTCCCAAGGATGGCTCATCCTCATCCCTTGATGGTAATAAAGAGGATAAGAAGCAGAGGGATGTGAGGGCGAAAGTAGTGGTTAGTTAATTCTTTCCGTTGTTTGCTTTTCTTTTAGCTGTAATTATTTTATTTTCTGTACAATTTGTTTTCTCAAGGTTAGTTCCTATCCACTTGGCGGACGGTTGACCCGAGTTCAATGTAGTAGCCATTTTGGCTCATAGTATCTGATGGTAATTTGGTGTTGGTATACTGATATGAGTATGTGGGCAGGTGTCAAGATCTCCTTCTGAATTAGAGATTGTGCTTGGGGTTATAAAAAGCTATACTAAATCTCTGATAGGAAAAGAAGCTTTGTCAGTGGCTAACAAACATCTACGTCTGCTTGAGGTAATTGTATAACGGTTCTGTATGTTTTTATTTCTAAAGGCATCCAGTTTATTTATTTGTGTATTTTTTTTATTTAGGGTATGCGGAAGGAGTTCACCCAAGCAAGGTTCTTGGCCACAGCTCAGTCTCAAGTTTTGCGTGCTCATGATGAGATTAAGATGGCAACTTCACGGTTGCGTCTAAGGGAGGATGAAAATGACACTTCTCTTGATGCTTTAAGTTCAGCAGAACTAGTCGCAGCTAATGTCGAATTCTCTAATGAGAAATTTGTTTCCTTGTCCTTGCTGTCCACTATAAAAGGGCAACTTCGTTATTTGAAGGTACAACCAATATGAGCCTGTCTTACTTCATTAGTTTTTTCATATTATGAAATTCCGATATACCCTGATAAGGACTCGTTTTATGAAATTATATTTCAGGGATTAATTCTTTCTAAGCAAAAGGTTCAACTAGATAGACCTAATTCACCCACGAACGTGGACACTGATAACTCATCGGCTGCTTCTCCCTACACTAGAGAACAAAACGGGTTTATAAATAAAGCTGAAGATGAGGCTTGCCCAGTTTGTCAAGACAAACTCCAGCACGAGAGAATGGTTTTCCAGTGTGGGCATGTTACTTGCTGTAGATGTAAGTCTTTCAGGGTTCTGAACTTTTACATCTTTTTTGTCTATCACAGATTAATTGACTGAACTTTCTCTGGCTACATATTTCTTTGCATACTGCTTTGCAGGTTTGGTTGCAATGTCAGAGAGATCAAAGTCTCGAAATAAATGGATTATGTGCCCAACTTGTCGGAAACCTACAGATCTTGGGAATATTGCCCTTGCTGATGATAGCCAGAGCAAAGCCTGTAATTCTGGTCTATCAAGTGTGTCCCAAGGTCATGAAATGGTCGAAGCTTCTATTAGTGTTCAAGGTTCATATGGAACAAAGGTCTGTAATGTCTATCTAGCTCTAGCTTTTTTTTTTGCATATTTTTTTCTTCTACTATGCTATGTGATGTCTGCAACTTCTGTGATTTTTGTCTGTCTGTATAATGAAGATAGAAGCCGTGACAAAGAGAATCCTTTGGATAAAGTCTACAGACCCAAAAGCAAAAGTTCTTGTCTTCTCAAGTTGGAACGATGTCCTTGATGTATTGGAACATGCATTCTCTGCTAACAACATCAGTCATATTCGGATGAAAGGGGGCAGGTAACAGGATCTACCAGGAACTGATTCTTAGTTTCTTATTCATATATCATTTCTTCCTGGAATATCATTTTATATGGATGGTGAATAATTACTGTTCTGCTATTGCAGGAAATCACATGTTGCACTTTCGAAGTTCAAGGGTGAAAGAGAACCAGAAGAAAAGTCTATTCAAGTACTGCTGCTTCTATTCCAACATGGAGCTAATGGTCTCAATCTCTTGGAAGCACAACATGTCATTCTTATAGAGCCACTTCTGAATCCTGCAACAGAAGCACAAGCAATCAACAGAGTGCATCGAATTGGACAAGACAAAACAACTCTTGTTCATCGTTTTATAGTACGTTGAAGAAAGCATATTTAAGCACCCTTAGTATATGTCACTATTTGTAAGATATTTTTAACAAGTATGTATCACTATTTGTAATATGTGTTTCATTTTTCTCTCATTATCAGGTGAAAGATACTGTTGAAGAAAGCATATATAAATTGAACCGAGGCCGATCAACTAGTTCAGTTATAAGTGGGAAAACTAAGAATCAAGATCAGTCAGTTCTGACGCTTAAAGATGTGGAGTCTCTGTTTTCTTCAGCAACACCTTCTATGCAATTAGAAGATAAGAATGTTGAGACAGGAAGTCTAAAACACTTGCCTCCTGCTGTTGCTGCTGCTTTAGCTGCGGAGAGGAGATTGAAGGAGAGTTTGACACGATCAATGTGAGCCGAAGCATCATCTCTCAGGTTCAGAAATCATCTGCAGACTGGAGTGTAAGTGCGATGATTATATATCTTACATTTTCTAACTGACACTAAGATGCCCTGTGTTACCTAGCGTATATCGGATTCCATCCAGCAGCTTGTTTCTGTTAGTCAAATCAGTACTTGCCTTGATACATGTGAATCGAGAACCTTTTTCTAGCTCTATTTCTCCCTAAGTCTATCTTCTACTTCCTTAACAGTAGCAGGAGTACCATTTAGGCAACTAACTGGGGAATGGTACCAAACATGAAGTAAAGCAGTTACTACAAATTCAACGGTGCGACCACCACCCACAATACCTGACGCCCGGCGTAACTTCCCCTTTCACCATGTTTCCCTGGAGTTGGTTGATGCCATTGGTTTTGTCACAAGGCCTTTCGTGATTTCCCATTTTCTTAGAAGATAATTGCTTTCACAATTGAGCTTTTCGCTTCATTACTCTTTCAAGGTAAATACAACTTAAACCTCATTGTTTCCAAGTGTTTGTTTGGTTTTGTTACTAGTTCTTGTGGATTTAAACGTTTAGGGGTTAGCAAATCAATTTTGATTGTTTCCAAGTGTTTGTTTGGTTATGTCATAATTATGTTTTGATTGTGTTATTTATTATACAGATTCAATGCGGTTATCACGTTCCATCATCTATGTTGAGTTGGGGCTCTGCCGTTGAAAACTGGCAAAGACCATAAACCCTTGAGGTCCAGAGCTCAAACATTTCAGCCACACCAGCAATGCTCGAGTTTCTCTGGTAAACAGTTGGATGATGCTTCTAGTGTTGCTGACTTCAACATCCAAAGAGGCGTCTACTCTCGCTGCGAGGCGGGTTTTCAAGCACAGGTGAGTCACAAAAAGCAGTCCGACTTGTCAGTCACCAGTCCACTCAGAGGTGAACTACCAGGAAGAGTAAAGATGGTGAACTTAACTGACCATCAATGTTAAGTTGCATTCTGCAGTGGTTGTACACTGCTAATAGTTTTACCACTGTAGATTTTGAAGCATTAGCGTCTCTTTCTTGGTCCAAAATGAAAAATGCTCTGTAATCTGGCTACCCACCTCATTTAACTAACATGTGAAACTTAAAAAGCTCCAATTTTATATTTGTTGATAACATATTACACCATTCCATGTAATATGATGACATAATCAATGCGCAGTAGTAGTCATCATGATTCATGACACGAGTAACAGATTGAATTTTAGTGTAGTATTTTCTGGGCTGGTCAAAAACAGGGCACAGTTTTGATGTAAACAATGCAGACAGACAGACTGTCTAGTTACTTAACAATATAAGAGAAGAAAGCTTATCATAATAGTCCACTTGTTGTTTAGTACATTGAAGCGCGTGCCTCCTCTCTGGTGATGGTCATCACTTTCCTTGACACGTAGCTGCTGCATTTCTCTATCTATATAAACACCACTCTCTAGGATAGACAGGCCAGACTGCTCAAGTGCAACTCTCTAGGGAAATAAAAAAGTCCATCCTCAAAAGTTGAAATTTGTTTTGCAATGGAAGTTGCTGCTGCTGCTGTCCCGCGCACATACCCAATCTCGTTAGTTCCATCACCTTGCAAGACTGCAACAGCTCATCCTCCTCAGTACCGTATTCATCATAATGGTTGCTGTTGTTTATCATCTAAGGGGATTCGGCAAAAAACAGTGAGCCCGATTTTGAGCACCAGACTGTCCAAGATGCCCGCCAGTTCAAGAACCTTAGCATCAAAGACTGACACTGCCACCGTCGAACCCAGGAAGAACCAGAGTTATCTATCTGAAGAAGATGAGGAAATGGAGATTGACAGTAAATTTATAGAGAGACTGGAATTGTTGGAAGAACAGGCGCTACAAATCGGGAATGACAGCGATGATGATGAAGATGGTGGAGGACGAGAGGCGACTGATTACAACAGAAGGGCTCAGATCTTTGACAAATGCTCCAAAGTTTTCCAGGCTCTCAAACATGGAGAATGATTAAATCAAGTAATTGTTTTTCTTTTCTTTTTTTTTATGTCAGTTTAATACTTTTAGAAGATTGTGATAAATGATCCATCTAATAAAACAGAAGTTTTACAAAATTTCATGCATCAAAGGGTTTAGTTAAAAGACAACAACACCTCAATTTTAAGGACCTAAATTACTGTAGAAGAAGATATCAAACTGACTGGGGATCTTGAGGGTTATTGGTACTATCACCATCAGCCTTTACAGGTCGGCGACCCTTATCAGGACCACCAATTACACCCCATGCTTCAAATTGCCTCTGCCTAGCTCTTGCCCTATCTTTCTCTTCTTCAGATTTCGAGGAGAAACAGTATGGGCATGAAACTCCATATTCCCACTCTGGAGCTTCCATGTCTGCGTCACTCACAGGCTGCTTACATCCGTAGCACAACTTGAAAGTTCCTTGAGATAATCCATGGTCAACTGAAACTCTTTTGTCAAACACAAAACATTCTCCTTCCCAGAGGCTTTCTGTTTCCGGAATTTCCTCCAGATATTTCAGTATCCCACCTTTTAAATGGTAAACCTTCCAACCAAATAAAAATATACTCAAGTTTATGTGAATACGGGATACAATTCGCAAATTCAAGTGAACAAGAGAAAAATAGGGGCGATTGATTGGGTGTCTTTCATTTAACTTGTAAAAGTTCAATAGTACTAATCATAAGGAAATGGAAGAGCTCCGTTGGATACCTACCTCTTCAATGCCCTTGCTCATGAGAAAACTGGAAGCTTTCTCGCATCGAATCCCGCCAGTGCAGTACATTGCAACCCGTGGTGGTGCCTGGTCATTGGATTGTTCTATTCCACTTTTATCTGACCCATCAGCCTCCATCTGCTGTTGTCCGCCATTAGAGCCAGCTGGTAATAAATTATCATCCACCCAAGATGGGAATTTACGGAAGGCCGTTGTACATGGATCTACAGCTCCTTTAAACTTCCCAATCCTAGTCTCATACGAATTTCGAACATCAATTACTATCTGCAGGAGTCAAATGGCAGCAAATTCGAACTACGTGTATAAGGTTATCAAGGCAAATGTTCAACAGATGGTTTATATGACTAGATACTAAAAGCAATCACTCACAGTTTCAGGGTCACTAATCAGTTCATTCCATTCTTTTGGGTCCACGTACTTTCCAACTCTTTCGATGGGTGACACTGATGGCATTCCAAGAGAAACTATCTGGCCACACAGATACGCTAGATGATAAGATGTCAACCAAATAAAAGTGCTATGGAAAGGAAGAAGGGGTCAACGGGTTGCATGTCAGTACCTCTTTCTTCACCTTGACTCGCACGTGATCCCATCGAAAAGGTGCATCTTCTCCTGCACCAAGAGGGGAACTGCTAGTGTGTCCATGATGGATGGCTTCTTCCTCGGGACTCACTGGGGATTCGATCTGTCTAAGGCCTTTTAACCGGTCATCAGATTGTATGAAACCAAGAACTGTTTCCACTGATTCTCTTATCCCACAAATGCTCCCATTGATTCCTTCAGGTGCAAGAATAATACCACCTGAAACACGCTGAACAAGATCAGCTAGGTGAGGGACCAATGACAAGGTATAAACAGAAACCGTTACAAAGTAGATGAAGTCATATAAAAAATTATAGAAAACATAAAACGTAACAGCAGATTACACATACTAAAACCTACAGCAATGTTCCAGCAACACCTTCCCGATCCTCCTGCAACTATACATGTGATAGAAGAATGCACTCATAAAAATTACTTTTCCTACCAATGCTATTACACAGACATTGGGCTGCTCACAGCATGCAGACATATTCTGATGCCGAAGCTGCTACACTTCCACCAACCCCTTCCACCAATCCCTTCTACCACTAGGTGGCACCATCCAGGCCCAATACCTACATCATGACACGTAATGGTGAAAGGGAGTGGGGGAAGGGGTTGGGGGGTTATATAGCATTATAGTTCTGATGCTCCACTGAAGCACTGCAAGCAGTAACTAAAGATAGCAAGCGCTGAAGCACTGCAAACAGTAACTAAGGATAGCAAGCAGGCAGAATCAGAAACTTTATTACAAGCAATCACATGGGCACCATAGAAACAACTTATTCACATCCACCTTGTCGAAGAATGCAAATATGTTGTAAATACAGTCAAAAATTATGTACGAAGGTGACGGACGAAGGCTAGTTTGTTTCAAAATTGTTGATCTCTTTTGCTAGATAGCAGTGTCTATAAGTAAACCGGTTCGTGAATACTATGGCAAGTGGCTTTGTACACGAAGTTAGGAGGTATAATGAACTATACAAGCGGTTATGCACGAAGCAAGGAAGTATAGTGAACCACATAGAGCCACTTAATATAGTTCATTATAACCTTCTTAACGTGTATAACCACTCATTACTACCATTCTAGTAATTAGACTTTCCAAGCTTCTTCAACTGGTGTAAAACCCAATCATCACAAAACATTCAAAACTGGTCTTTGAGAGATTCAGTTCTAGACACTCAAAATGTCACAAAGTAGATGAAGTCATATAAAACATTATAACAAACCTAAAATGTAACAACAGGTTATATACACTAAAAGCTACAGAAATGTTCCAACAGAGAGAAACAACACATTGCACCAGATATCAAGGTATCAACTAAATTAAATTTCCTATTCAAGGCATAGACACACTTCACTGGCAGTTGACAATCACTAGGGACTTCACTGTTCAAGTTACTTACCTATACTAAACCTCATATTTTAACTACCAAAAACAAAAAACCAAGAAAGGGCTCTCTTTACGACATCCGAAAGTGCCATATAAAGTCAATATGCAACTCTTACAAGGAACTCTAATTTGACCCCTCCTTCAAAGCACGTTCCCTTTGTCGGTAAGACCAAGAAACTGAACAGATACTACCAACCAGCTCAAAATTTCTTAACATGGCTAAAAGTCTCCTCACCACCACAGGTTCTACCGATACTACCACAACACTCACTGCATTAACATTAACACTAGCAGCATGGCTAAAAGTCTCCTCACCCTTCCTGCTGCAACTATATGTACAAAATTGAAGAATGCAATTATAAAAACTTGTCTTCCAACACAATGTTACTGTTACTGCACACATTGAACTACAGTTCACAGCATGGGTTACTTGAAATTGGCTTGGTATAGTTTAAGATACATCCTAACTTCGCTGAGGACTATCGATTATAACTACTATTTTAATGATAGGTTTTCCAATCTTCTTCAATTGGTGCAGAACCAATTCATCACAAAACATTCAAAATTGATTTCTACAGAGAAAACCTAATCAGGTCTAAAAGGTCAAAATGAGCAATTTTTATGGTTTATAAACACTAAAAATTCAAAACCCAGGATCAAAATTAACTCAGCAGTCAAAGGAATAATCAATTTAACCAAACCCCTAATTCAAAAAAATAGAAGGACTCACCAGCTGTTGACAGAGATTCTTCAATGGCTTCCGCAAATCAGCATGGTCGGGAAAATCAGCAAACTTGTAAAAAGAAACAACTACAAGAGGAGAAGCAGGAGGAGCTTCGGATGCTGATGATTGAGAGGTGGTAACTGGAATTGCCTGATTCGAAACCCTATTAGCAACAAAGGGTTTGGAGATAGAGGTGAGCTGCTGTTGTTGGTGGTGAGAGATGCCATTAGGGTTGGAATTAGAGGTGGAGAAGATTGGAAGATGATTAGAGTTGTGAGGATGAGTAGAAGGCATCTCAGCACAAGGGATTTTCACTGAAGGTGAAAATTTGGGGTTAGGGCTTGTTGTTGAAGATGAAGATAACATCCTCCTCCTCCTCCTCCTGAGTAGTCGTAATATTGGGGAAGAAGATGTTGGGTACTTGAATTGGAGGAAGAGGAGCTGCAATGGAGATGATGTTGTTAGCATCTACTCTCTCTTCTCTGTCTCGCTTCAAGTAGAAGAAGATGTTGGGAACTGGAAATAAGAGCAACAACCGCCGTATATGCCCACCGTTTCTCCCTTCCAACGTCCGGGCAGGAACAAGACAATTGAATACCGGCGGCGGGGCTCCGACCCCAAGGAATCTTTAGAGCACCTGGTGCCTCCCTTTTGGGAACCGAGGATTCGTGGATCTATTTTATTTTTATTTATTTTTCTTGACAAACAAAATTGGTATGGGAGGTTTGGGATTTAAGGAAGCTGGAAGGCGGAAAAAACAATGTTAGGTAGAGCAGTCTAGAAATTAGTTGATAATCCAAATGACCTACGAGTTAGGATTCCGAAAGAAAAGTACTTCAAAAAATCAGGGTCATTATTCAATTTACCGATCAAAGAAAAAAAAGAAATCAGGGTCATTACTAACAAAGAAGAGGAGGATAAAACTTTATGTATAAGGAAGTGTATTCTTTAAAGCATAGAACAATTTTAATCAGCAGAAAGATAATAGTAGATGCATCGGGGAATAATTTTAATCAGCAGAGAGATATTCACAATAATACTTATGTCAGATTTAATTAACTCTTAACACAAAAAGTGGAATAAGGAAACTTTAGACAATCTTTTTAGTACTCCGGTAGTGGAAGATATTATGAAAATAAAGCTATACGGCTCCGAAGATGGGAACTTAAAGAACGACAAACGGAGGTGGAACCTTACGAATTCTCAGTCAAGTATTCATATGCTAAACTGAAAAATTCAAAAAATCAAGCTTCATCTCGTTCTCCAAAGATCTGGAAAACTTTATGGAGCATGGATATGCCTGAAAGAATAAAATTGTTTGTTTGGAAATGTATTCATGATGCTTTACCAATAAGAAAACAAATAGGGATCTATTCTGAATGTGGAAACTTAGTGCGTTTTTCGCAATTCATCTGTTGAAACTATTCATCACCTTTTTTTTTATTGTGCATTTGCAAAGAAAGTTTGGCAACTGCCTCCAATAACAACATAAGGAGTAAATTCTAACTCTGAGTTTTGTACTTTTTTACTTGAAAATTAAGGAACGGGTCGCAAGTAAATAGAATGTAATCTCAATGGCTTTGGCTTCAACCAAATGCTGGTTCATTTGGAACGAGTGTGCCTGAGAGTTTTCCAAAATGAAACCAACACACTTATGCAAGTTCAATGTATGTCACTAGACATTACATTTGGCAACCAACTAGAGAGCATGAAAAGCAGGGTACTATAAACATGATTCCGAACATAAATTTAAGTTGGACAACACCATTTATGAATGCTTTTAAAATTAATTACGATGCATCATGGATCTCTGCGAATATTAAACCAGGCTTTGGTATCATTTATCGTAATTGGATAACCTCTTTCAAAGGATCTAAATATGGGAACTTCTTCGCAACCTTCATCGAAGAAGCAGAAGCTCCGACTTCGTTATGGGCGGTGATATGGGCCAAACATAAAGGAATTCAAAATTTACAAAAATATGTAGGTATATACATTATAGTAGTAATAAGAGATAATGAAATTAATATCAAGCATGAGAAAATAAATGGCAATAAGAGATTTCTATGAGTGTGATGAGGAAACAGAAGTTATAAGATATTTTGATCGGAATTATCTTAGTTTAATGCTCAAAAGCTTTGGTATATTATTGATAAAACTCCTAATTTCATTATGGATTGTGCTAGGAATGTATCATAATAACCAAACCAAAAATGACCAAAACAACATACCTTTGATTATTATGAGTCGATAAAATGATCGTTCATGTTTTTTTTACATTGCTTTCTTCTGATCTTCTACACAACAGGTTTTCGCTCTTCTACAGCCTTTCCCGCTCTTCAAAATATCTTTTCCTCTTATGTTCTAGCCTACCCACATATCAAAAATACAATTGATAATACGTAATTAACATAAACAAAAGAAATATTACGTACTCTTCGAAAATTAATTGTAATTACCTATCAATCTTATTTTTTCCAGCAATGTTTTTGACATGATTTGTATCACTGGAAAATTTCAAGTGTTCCCGTTGATCATTCTTTATGAATTGAGAGAGGACTAATCGTACGTATAATTGATATTCTTGTATTCACCCCTAAATGAGGATGAGAAAACTTGAGATATATTGCGTCATTATTAAAAACATATTCACCTCTTTTAAGCAGAAAAAATATGAATGAGTGTCTGAATAATTCAACATTTTAAGGAATTCTAGTTATATTCGCTTAGCCTGCGAGACCTATTTCAAATTTCCTAGGTGTAAAATATCTAATTTAACTTTCATTCCTTCTTCTGGTATCGTGGATCTTCGTTTTCCATCAACGACTTTGATCCTGAAAAATCCACAATAGATAGTTCCCTTAGCATTAAAGAATGTAGTATCACTAACATTATTTCAACTTGAGCACATGAGTTATGCATATTATATCATAAAAAAAACACTTACTATTTGTATACTATGGTTTTTTGTGATTGTACTCAAAAAAAATTCCGTTAAAAAAAACAGAAAAAAGGAACAAATTAATATAGGTTAACACCAAAAGAAGTATCATATTATTATATCAACACCGTGGTCTCTTTTCTCTTTGATGGAGTTGTGGTCATGTTTTTCCACTTGTCTTTAAGGTCCCCGGAAGTTCAGCCCACAAATATGTTAGCGTATTAATTTATCCAAGATGTTATGTCCAATTCCCTTCTCCATACTTGTTCGCAGTGCATAGAAGGGTCTGAACTTCATCTTACACATAGTTCTTCCTGAATCTCTATAGTTTAGGAGATTTCCTAACTCCTAAAGGTTTTACTTTTGGTCTATGACGATATCTGCCTTTATCAGTTAATCTGGATGATACATGTCCTGGAGACACAAACAGTAGTAGATGGGCATCCTGAGGTTACAGCAGTAAAAACTCTAGTATTAGATGGACCAGTGGAGTGTGATTAAGGAAATCTACCATCACGACATCTGTTGGAGAAATTCAAAGGACTTGAACATCTGTCAATCGATAATGTCGATGTTTCTTCTATAGAGGATTTTCCTTCTTTTAAAACTCTTAAGAGACTTAATCTATCAAATAATCATATTGATGGTGGTTTGAAGTTTCTTGTCGAAGCTGGTTTAAGTTCATTAAAATATCTACATCTATCAAATAATATGATCGAAGATTTTGATGCTTTACTTCCTCTTGTTGGGTTAAAGTTAGTTACTCTTGATTTATCTGGATGTCTTGTAACGAAGATTGAAGATTATCGGCCAAGATTGTTTGAGTTAATTAAGACTTTACAATATTTGGATGATTTGGATGTTGATGGATATATTGTAGGGGTTTCAGAAGGTTCACCTGAGATTGAGACGGAGAAGGTAGTAACTAACGATTTCATCATGGTTCCTGTTACAACAACTCCACCGGGAAAGTCCCATACAGTTAATGGTAACGACAAGGGAAGGTTTACCCTTCCTGGCTATTTGAAGATCTACAACCTCGTGAAGGAAGAAAAGTGGGTTGAGGCCGACTCATTATTTAAGAAACAGCCAAAACTAAGGTCAACTATAATAACAGTTGCATCAGATACGGCAGTTCTTATAGCTGCAAAATACAAGCGGTGGATTTTTATCGAAGATCTTATAAAGTCTATTCATCCTGAAGTCTTGGAGATACATTATAGTATACAAGGCAACACCGCCCTTCACATTGCAGCAAGAGAAGGAAATCGTGAAGTGGTTGAGGCTATGGTGGTCAAAACAGGAAGTTGCTACAAATACAAGACTATTTTGAAAGTTACAAGTTGAATGCTTAAAAATTCTCCGCCTCCAACTTGAGGGGGCCGTGGTATTGGAATATTGTGTCCGTCCATACTCGTGCAGTGAGCCGAGGAATTATTCTCTGAGTTTATCTTCACTTCACATGCGCTACACAGTCACTTTAACTTCTACTCATCTTCACTGTCACCTCGTCTCACTATAGGAGTATGGACGGACGCAATATTCCAATATTGAGAATGTTGATTGGAATTATCTTAGTTTAATGTTCAAAGATTTTAGTATTATTGATAAAACTCCCGATATGGTTATGACTTGTGTTAGAACTTAGAACTGTATCATATTGAGCAAACCAAAGATGACCACAACAACATACCTTTAAGAATTGTAAGTCAATGAAATGATCATTCATGTTTTCTTGCACTACTTTCCACCAATTCGGAAGTATCATTAAAAAAGATACTTCTTATATAACGACCCGTCCTTCAGTTTAGGGTTAACGTGGATCCTTGATGGAAGCTACTAATAATTGTAGAGATTCTGAACGATTACAATTGGACATACTAATAATATTTGCCAGAGTACTGTGCATTACATAATTTAGGTCCTTTTAAAGTAACAATAAAACATATGTCAATTATTTCAATTTAAAATGCATCTTTTTTTCCTTTTGAACAACATAGTGGATGAAAAAATAAATTAACAAATGCATTTGTACTTGAATGATTCTTAGTGACTTAATGTATGCATTAGTATTATAGATCAAAGTTACTTTTTCAAATTGTAGGTAGTCACCATTGAGTGTGTATTTAGGTTGGAACTCATAGATATTATAAAATTTCAATATTCTCTTTCTTTCTTTTTTTGAAGAAATTTTGAATGCTAAACTATTGCATGCGATTGTATCTGTTACAAAATATTAATTGAGGACTGATATTAATATTTAACATGTTGTAAGTTTTCTATGTTTGAATTGAATATTTTCAACATTTTTGTTCAATCAATTCTTTTTTCCAACTGACTCTAATCAAATGCAACATTGTTGTTACAAATCTACACTACTTCATACCAGAGCATAGAATCTAGGTTTTGATATCTTATAAGGTTAATCTGTAATCAACCATTTCTTACTTGGAAAGTGAAATTGACGGTATAACACTTGTAAAGTACATAGATATTAATAGGAGAGTGTATTATCTAAAGCCAACATACCTAGCTTGTTATCAAAACTAGATGACAAGTCTATCATTTCCAAGCTCTTAAAAGTTCATAGAATTGATCTAGCTAAAATAAGCTAATTAATGATAATACTTTCCACTTTCATATATATGTCCATCTGTTAATGTGAATCCTTGTTTTAGAAAAACATAATCATGTTATCCAAATGTACTTGATCCATTTTGTCTTTATGGTTTTTTGTTCAATTTTGATTTGGGTAATTAGCATAAAGTTCCTGGGATTGTACTTGTTCTATGCTTTTATAATGTGTGACTAAACAAAGTCGCGATGTAGGTTGCTTTGTATAGTTTGACGTGCTGTGAAAAATATTTGTTCATCAAATAAACATAAACAAATACGAAAAATATTTGTGCATGCAATATCGGTCTCTAAGAGTATCTGAGTGCACTTTTATATGCAATTATTCAGAGAACAACAATTGTTCTTGTTGTTTTTCTTTTAATACTCAACAAACTTGGTGTGGAGACTATTAAAATATAATCTACCTTTGATTCAATTTTTCTTAAGTTGGCTCCATATTTGGAAACAACTTATGATAGTTGGTCCCAGATGAGACAACTTTCTTCTAGTAACAAATTTTCTCAAGTTGGATACATATATGGAAACAACTTGTGTTAGTAATTGATACCATAATTGAAAAAAATTTGAGAAAGTTGGATCCATATCACATGCATAAATGTTAAACTTCTGTTGCCTATATATGTACCATAGTATTTAGCATGAATATTCAATTGTGCATAACATGTTTTTAGACCAGAAAACAGATATGCAATATTACTTCTTAGACACAAGTTTAGATTGTACCTCAGTTCCATTGCAAAGTTGTCCCACAACGCGATCTTCAACAAACAGATCCATTGCCTGACAAAACCGCTCAACAAAATACTAAATGATATTGGACATACAAACATAAATGCTACACTAATAGTTCATAATATTCACATTGCTTCTGTACAATATGAAGCGACGAACCTTTACTTCATATGAAAACGTTGGTGAAATATCAGAGTTGTAACCGCCTAATGAAAGTGAGCAAAAACAAATTGGATGATAAAGTGAACAAGAAAAGGGCCAAGATGGCGTTTGTCACACCCGCAAATGCACCTTGAATTTTTTTTACGCGAATGTAACCCGATAGCATAGTGCTTCAGTAATATCTAACCGTACTATAGTCTTATAAGTTTGCACCTATGTAAAACGCAACACTCCATGGAGTTACGAAGCGGAAGACTTACACTTACATTTTCTCTTTACCTGCAATTCCTTCCCATACTACAAAGGGGTTTATGCCATGCTCATGTTTAAAAGATTGGGGAGTACTTTCGAATAAATAAACACCAAGGCAGTCTTTAATCCAACAAACTCCCTTTCATTATCTTAAGGGAAATGTTACAAAAATCATGTCCAACCAATGGACTTACAATCTTATTCTCTAACTAAGCTTAAAACTCACTCTACTGCAATGTGGTGTTGTTGTGCTTGAATACATGTACTTGAAGAAGTTATCTGGCCTATTTACAACACAAAGAACATAGTCAATTTGTGTGAAAATTATTCCACATCCCATGAACATCTATCTGTAAATATGAAGTTATCTTAACTACAAAAATGCTTTATAGCTTCTAGATTTTGTGTTGTCTTGGAAAATAATGACACACTTGTATTCGATGGTTAGAGAATGCCAAACTTAGTTATAAATCCATTTGAAAAGTGGGGGTCTAACAACCTCACCTAATATTTCGGTTAGCAATCTGTATGGACTAACTCCAATATACTTTCAAGAGAATCAACTAGACAATTAGACTCAAACTTAAGAAAGATATATCAAAGAGTTAATATCTCTATCTCTCAATTTAATCTGCAATCAACAAATAAGAATCTGTGAGCCCTGATTGAATAAGAGAAATTAAAACTTGAACGGTACCAAAGACCAATGTTCAAGGATCAATCAAATTCAATAAACAACCAAAGGTTAGATTTCACAATTGAACAAAATATAATGCGGAAAAGAAATAACAGCAGTTTTGTTAACGAGGAAATATCAAATGCAGAAAAACCCCGGGACCTAGTCCAGATTTGAACACCACACTGTATTAAGCCGCTACAGACTCTATCCTACTACAAACTAACTTTGGTATGGACTGTAGTTGAACCCCAATCAATCTCACACTGATTCAAGGTACAGTTGCACTCCTTAGTATCTGATCCCAGCAGGATACTGCGCACTTGATTCCCTTAGATGATCTCACCCACAACTAAGAGTTGCAACGACCCAAAGTCGAAGACTTTAATTTTAAAAAAAAACTGTATCACACAGAAAAGTCTACATTAATAGAGAAATATGTCTCCCATAGAAATACCTACGAGTTTTGTTCCGTATTTTGATAAATAAAGGTGAACATGAACCAATCGATAATCCGGACTTATATTCCCGAAGGACAACCTAGAATTATCAATCACCTCACAATAATCTTAATCGACTAGCGAAACAAGATATTGCGGAATCACAAACGATGAGATGAAGATGTTTGTGACTTCTTTTATCTTGCCTTTCGGAGATATAAATCTCAAGCCAATTTTTACAATTGTGCTTATAAGATAGAAACGACAAGATCAGATCACGCAACTACAGAGAAAATAGTTGGGTCTGGCTTCACAATCCCAATGAAGTCCTTAAGTCGTTAACCTACAGGGTCTCGTGAGAAACCTAAGGGTAATGGAAAATCAACTCTATCAAACACAACTAGTATCACACAGGAGGTGTGGGGGATTAGGTTTACCAGTTGCTAGAGTTTTCCTTTATATAAATTTCAAATTAGGGTTTGCAATCTAAGTTATCTTTGTAACAAAGCATTCAATATTCACTGTTAGATAAAACCTGATTAGATTCAGGATAATGTCTTTTAACCGTTAGATCGAACTTAGCTTGTCATACACAAATGAAATGTAACTTCATTTAGGTGTGGGTAACCGTGCCTAAACGTGTACACTTATTTGGTTCAACAGTAGTTAACCAAATGGTTAGCCATATGAGAACTTTCATATCAACCTTATTCATCTTTACTACAACTAGTTCAAATGACTTCAAAAGAACTAGTTAGAGAGTTGTTCAATTGGTTAGATCTTATAGAAGTATACAAGACACAATTGAAACAAAATCGCTTTGATTCACTTGAACCGATTCATGAACATTATAGCGACGGTTTACAAAACTTGCATTCCTTATTATTTAAATGTTTAAGTTCATGAACTGAATGATTTCAGAATGTAACCCACTTAAGTATGCGTACGGGTATGCGTACTTAAGTAACCGGATTTGAGTTTGTTTTGGTTTCCAAACTCAACAGAAATTCACGGGCGTGAACTTTCCACCAGTATGTGTACGGGTACCTATACTTTAGGTAACTGAGTATGAGTTTGTTCATTTCCAAACTCAGCAGAAATTCACGGACGTGAACTTCCTCTAGTATGCATACGGGTACGCATACTTATCCAGTCTCAATCAACCATTTGTACACACAAGTATGCGTACTTTAGGTTCCCGGTTTATGGACTTATACACTAATGTGCGAACACACTATGCTTATATCCAAAGATTGTTACATAATCTAAACTCTCATTTAAATCATTGAAACTTTCTTAGAGGATGTTATATAGTTGTTATTCACACACTATATTTCATCAAAGCGATTTTCAAGTTATTGAAATATCAACATGACTTTCGTCACGAATAAAGATGAACTTGGATAAAGAGAAATCTTATCAACACATATTTCGATAAATAGATAAGTGAGATAAACTTGGCTCGAAATAGAAAATGTGTATGATCGAACTCTATATAGCTATATGACGTTTGTCTCAAAATAGGAGATAGAATAGGTAGACTTTGAGTGATAGATAAGTTCAAGTCTCCACATACCTTTTGTCGATGAAGTTCCACCAGTTCCTTGAAGAGTCCGAGACTTAGATATAAGTAGACTAGAAATCAAGACATATAGTATTGGCAACTAAACTTCACAAACAAGCTTGAGATAACAATGCTTACGAGTTTGACCGAGCAGTGCTCTAACATCATTTTATAACCGTCTTAAACCAACTTCTTGCTCTAGCATGCATGTGATGCGCCTACAACTTGTGACCTTTAACTTGAGACAAAATCCCTCTATGATAGCGTTATGCATGTTTTTCCTTAACCAATATACAACTATCATTGCCCTACAATTGTCACTTGTTGATGGGCGTCGTAACCACAACAAATTAATAAAGATATTTCCCACTAATTAACTGGGAATATAGCGGTAGTAAGAGATCGTTCCCACAGGGAGATGTGTAATTGATAGGTTATTTGATCAGCAACATAAAGTAAATAACAAATGGGGTTTTGGTTGTGAGATAAATAAAAAGACAATAAAAGAAATATGATCAAGGAATCCTTCGCCGTTACCAAGCGATAACTGGATTAAAATACTTATCTATTGTTCGTAAGCACCATTCATCACCAACCGTGGAATAACAGCTAGCTCGGTGTTATCCCCAAAACTCCTTGTACCACGGATACGGAAGATCTCCAATATCAGATTCCATTCAACCGAACCACCAAGTAGTAGCTCACTCAAGGTGTAATCCGACGAACGCTTTAGGCTTTGTGAATTAGGTTGATCCCAGTAGTTAAACTCTTAGCTTAAGGTTTACTTGCTGGTGTTGTCTTCACACACGATTACTCCACAGAATCCCTCTGTAAGGTCTCGCGTTTTCTACTTGTGTAGAGAGTCAATCGACTATTACTTATCTCATAACTTCCACTAGCAATAGAACAATCAATAGACTAATCTAGTATGCATCCCAAATCAATCTAAGAATCACTCATAAACCCTAGATATGGTAAAGACAAACGATGTGATAAAAACTCTCAATAGGTTTGTATTATTAATAAAGATTCACGCTTAGAACATTGAATTCATCCTTAATCAACAAAGGATTTAGCTACTCATATTACAAAGAAGAAGAATCATGGTGGTTCCCCCCAAAAGGGGTAAACCCTAGGTTTTGATGTAGAACTTGTGATATGAGTCGATGATAGATTGATCCTAGATTACATAACCTAATACCCTTTTTATAGGTTTACATTGCTTGGTCTCCAAGTATTTAGTTAGGTTTAAGAACCCGACCCGAAAACACGAACTGACGACTCCAAACGTGCCCTTAAGCCTTCCAAGGTGTAAATACACGTTTCCCATTTGCTAAGTGCGCGAACCCAGTCCTCAAACTTCAAATTCCAACAGATATTTTCGGAAATAAGTCTGCGAACCCGTCCGCAGACTCAGTTCGCGGACTGCACAATCTTTGGTTTTTAATAAAAATATTTTGGCCACAACTTCTTCATCCGAATTCGGAATGACCTCATTCTTTTTGAATTCTTTTTATCTTTCAATTCTATTCAATATGGTGATGATAAATCCTTAATTTGAATGAGTTAAGATCGGTATTTGGCCCGAGTCTTGATTATGAGCGTTTTGCTCCTTTTAGTCGCTTTTCTTCCACTTCTCTTGGACTTGGGCACTTGGATACTTGGAATACTTCTCTTCTTAGATATTTTCAGAACTTTGTAGCTCCTTTGTGGATGATTTACCTATTGGAGGAAAATAAGAGAAAAAAATAGTAATAATACGAAAACATGCAAGAATAATATCTAAAACAAGTATAGAATGGACACTAAAATCATATGAATTATGCACTTATCAAATTCCCCCACACTTAGATTTTTCTAATCCTCGAGCAAACTAAATAAAACTGATCTTAAATAAAACAACTCCATCTCGTTGAGGATACGATTACTCTTAGCATGAATAACATGCCTTTAAACCCCTAGGTGTCCCTAGTGGACGAGTCATAGTCTCGTGAGGGATTACAAGAGGTATACCCACAAAACCTACTCCAATTTCTATCCTTGGAAGAACCACTAAGGATAGACACAAAATAGTAGCTAATAAGATAATCAGCATACATATGTTCTTTAGCTGTAAACATCCCACATACATTCCAATCAGCACACATAAGTAAGTACTTGCGTGTGACATTCAACCTGATTGCAAAACTCCACTAAGATAGTCATCTTACTTGTTGCAACGTTTATCACAACACTCGCATACTGAAATCACATGGATATATAAGAAAATAGAAATAGAAAAGTGAAGTGTGCAAGTGTTTTCTTAAGTGAAAGATGTTACCCACAATACTTGTATGAATGTCGTCAAAGGGAATATATTTATAGCGCACTAGTTGATAGAAACACCCATTTAACTCGACCACATGATTAGATACTCTAAGCGCATGTTCCTTTTCAGCAAGTACATGATAGTTGCCTTGGATCCTGCGTTCCACGCTTGTTTAGGCGACGAAGATAGGGACAACATTTCACACATACTGCTATCAAAGTGTCAAGAACCTCATCAATAGTCTTTTGACTTGCTATATAATGATGATATGGTTTTTGTTCTCATCGACTATGATTAGTCCGAAATTCCGGACCTATCATTTATGATTTTTGTTAGAGGGAGAGCAAAATATGATCCGAGGAGAGCGAAAATCGTAGTTAACTCGGTTAACCAGGTTGAATCGATAATAATGTTTGAATGGGATACTAATACCCTTACCGACACGTTGGCATGTTCTTTCACTTTTTTGCCAAATCCCAGTACTTTTCTTACGTCAAACTTGAGATCAATGGCCTTAATCATCATTTTCATCATATTCCCAACGAATCTTTTCCTATACTAAAATCTCACCGATTGATAATTGGCAAAGAAAGAACAAATTGATTATTGAATTTTTTTTATTTCTTTTTTAAAAACTGAATTGATTGTTGAATCAGCGGTTAATTAAGAAGAACAAAAAGAAATGGTCACAGAGGAAGAGGTCGAAAAACTAAAGGCAGGGCTGTTTCGTAGGATCTTGCTATTGGTAGTCTTTAGTATTTTTCTGGGAAGAACGTAAAAAAGAACATCAAATATACAAATCCAAGAGGAAAGTTAATGCAAAGGAAACGTTATTTTAATTTTCTACGTAACAAAAAAGAAAGGAACAATAAGAGATGGTAATCCAGTCCACGCAAAGAACCCTAACTGATGAGCGTTCGAAAAGAAAATGAAATTGAATCTGAAAGTTACAGACGCTGAACAGTTCGATCGAAGGTGAAAAACTAAAATTCATACTGAAAACTAGATCATATTTTCTTCGGAATTCGTTCTTTAAATTAGTTTTGTTAATTTTTACAGTATCAAACATTTTTGGTTAAACCTCTTCAACTCTATCGGCATGGGAGAGGGATATTTTGGTCCACAAGAAAATAAAATTTGACTCAGTGTAAGACTCGTCCTAGCTAGCGAGTCGACTACCATTTTTGCACTCCTCAGATCCCTTTTTGCTCTCCCTTTAACAAAAATCATCATTTATTAGTGTCGAGAAAAGAAGAGGAGCCTTATTTATAATTTTTTTTCTTTTTCTTTTTCCTTTTTCGGCTCACTCTTTATGAGAAAATTGTCTTATGGGGCTTTAATAAACTCAACCAATGATTACCTTGCTACAACATCCACGACAGTATCAGGATCCCACCAAATCACTTTAGAGAAACATAAAACTGCAAAAAAAAAAAAAAAGTGATTCAGTAATAATTGCGAGGATGACTCTTTCAAACGACTACCATATCTTAGTTTCACATTCAATTATGAACGTATATATTAAAGGATTGTGGAATGATAAAGTGGAACTCAATCTATAGCCGTAAGAATTGTTTCAACCTGAAAAGGTGTAAAGTGTCATCCTAAGTAGCTCATAATTAACTCCAAAATATGAAGTCTCGAGAATGCAACAAATCAAAGAGTATTATTTATTTATGCAATCCAAACATGCTTAAATACTCCCCCACACTTAAACTCAACATTGTCCTCAATGTTCAAAACCGAAAATTCTGATTTCTGACATAACAGCCCTAAAAAACTTAAAAACTGTACCAATGGGTAGAGAAATAAAAAACACATCCTAAACAAAGGTTGTTCACCTACGGCTTTTCTACAATGTGTCAAAATTTAACAGTGTTTTGATAAACGGTCTGACTTTTATGGCCTCCGGACTGACTGACATGCAATCTGAAAAAATTCTGGAAAAATTCTAAAACTCAAATGTCCAGGCCTATCACTCCAAATTAACAAACTCCAAATTTATATTTTATTTTTGTAAAAGAAAGTTATATCTGTATTCTTTAAAAGTTGGGGTCAACCACTCAAATCGGACTCTGTATGAAGTCTCGAGAGCTATTTTGGTGACAAGTGCGCAGTCAGAATTTTCTGACGAGAATTCGTCAAAACTTTCATTATAGATATAGGACTTGTAGAATCTAAGATGGGAATGCAAAATATGATATGCAAAACTAAGAAAAACTAAAAACTAAAGGGATACAGATACAAAACTGATGGGTTGCCTCCCATTAAGCGCTTGGTTTAACGTCGTCAAAGCCCGACGTTATTGTTATCGTCCTTACACCAACAATCTGAAAATCTGGTAATCCTTCCAAATACAAATCTGCAATTCAAATAATTGCTTCACAAAAATATTAGCACAAAAGATAAATATTGAAGCTATCACTTTATTGAAGTTTCCCCCACACTTAGTCCTTTCTACACTTGAAAGTGGATAGAGAACATAGAATTCGGGAACTTCAAAAGGTTCCTCAAATTGGTGAACCTGCACAATACTCGAATCAAACACATAAAGTGGTGGATACTTAGAAGAAAAATAATCCGTTAAAACTTTGGAAGCACACAACTCCAATCCTAAGTGAGGTATTATCTTAAAAGTAGGGTTAGCAACCCTTTGAGATGCTACTTCAATTAGATGGAAAGGATCAATAGATATAAAATTATGAAAATGATTAGACAAACCTTGTTTCAGATCCTCATTAATTATCTCCAGTGAATTATTTATCTCAAGTATATTGTGGTCCTCTATTGAAATATTATTATCTAGCTCAATTGGGTGTTCCACGACTTCAATCAATTTGGTTTCGTTCTCAATCTCCATCTCTTCAACACTCTCGTCGTCTGAATTAAATTCCTCTCTCAGGAACTCTTCTTCAGTATAGATTTGGGGTATTCTATATGAGCATCCGTCAAGGGAATTATAGGGTCTACTTCTTGCAAATCAACTGGCCTAAAAACATTGTAATTTGGATGTTCATTGTAACGTTGATATGCATTTGAGTATGTCACATCGTTCATAACAATGGTTCGGTCATACCAAGGCTCCTCCTTTTGAATATGCGAATGATCATTATTACGATCCAGAGCTGGGATAACTTCACCATCATTACAATGATTCTCCAAGGGCTGCTCATCTTTTTCCAATTCTTCCTTAATTTGATTTATGTCTCTCCTTAAGTTGTTCATGCCCTCTTGAAGTTCTTGGAGTGTATCTTCAGTCTTTTTATAGTATTCTCCCGTATTTTGAATGTATTGGTCCAACTTTTGATTAAATTGGTGCATTAGATCTGCAAGACTAGAAGAATTATCATTAGAAGAATAACTATCCCCCCATCCTTGTGGTCGCTCACTCACATACCCGTCATAAGGTTGTTGATAAGTATGAGGATATCCATAAGGTTCCGTGGGATATTGATCATAACCAAAGGATTGGTTTTGATTATACCCATAGAATGGTCAGTAGTTGTCACATGAATGAGATTGAAAACCATATTTATTACCACTTGTATGTGTAATCTTGTGCTCCATACATGTTATTTTCGTAAGGAAACATGACGACTCACAAGAAAAAGAAAATCAAAACAAAAATCTAAAAATAAAATAAAAGCAAGATAAACAAATAACAAATCAATTAACAACTGCTCCCCGACAACGGTGCCAAAATTTGATGGCCGTCGTAACCACAACAAATTAATAAAGATATTTCCCACTAATTAACTGGTAATATAGCAGTAGTAAGAGATCGTTGCCACAGAGAGCTGTGTAATTGATATGTTATTTTATCAGCAAGATAAAGTAAATAACAAAGGGGGTTTTGGTTGTGAGATAAATAAAAAGACAATAAAAGAAATATGATCAAGGAATCCTTCGCCGTTACCAAGCGATAACTGGATTAAAATACTTATCTGTTGTTCGTAAGAACCATTCATCACCAACAAAGGAATAACAACTAGCTCAGTGTTATCCCCAAAACTCCTTGTACCACGGATACGTAAGCTCTCCAATATCAGATTCTATTCAACCGAACCACCAAGTAGTAGCTCACTCAAGGTGTAATCCGACGAACGCTTTAGGCTTTGTGAATTAGGTTGATCCTAATAGTTAAACTCTTAGCTCAAGGTTTACTTGATGGTGTTGTATTCACACACGATTACTCCACAGAATCCCTCTGTAAGGTCTCGCGTTTTCTACTTGTGTAGAGATTCAATCGACTATTACTTATCTCATAACTTCCACTAGCAATAGAACAATCAATAGACTAATCTAGTATGCATCCCAAATCAATCTAAGAATCACTCATAAACCCTAGATATGGTAAAGACAAACGATGTGATAAGAACTCTCAATAGGTTTTTATTATTAATAAAGCTTCACGCTTAGAACATTGAATTCATCCTTAATCAACAAAGGATTTAGCTACTCATGTTACAAAGAAAAGAATCATGGTGGTTCCCCCCAAAAGGGGTAAACCCTAGGTTTTTATGTAGAACTTGTGATATGAGTCGATGATAGATTGATCCTAGATTACATAACCTAATACCCTTTTTATTGGTTTACATTGCTTAGTCTCCAAGTATTTAGTTAGGTTAAGAACCCGACCTGAAAACACGAACTAACGACTCCAAACGTGCCCTTAAGCCTTCCAAGGTGTAAATACACGTTTCCCATTTTCTAAGTGCGCGAACCCAGTCCCCAAACTTCAAATTCCAGCAGATATTTTCGGAAATAAGTCTGTGAACCCCGTCCGCAGACTCAGTTCGCGGACTGCACTATCTTCGGGTTTCAATAAAACTGTTTTGGCCACAACTTCTTCATCCGAACTCAGAATGACCTCATTCTTTTTGAATTCTTTTTATATTTCAATTATATTCAATATGGTGATGAGAAATCCTTAATTTGAATGAGTTAAGATCGGTATTTGGCCTGAGTATTGATTATGAGCGTTTTGCTCCTTTTAGTCGCTTTTCTTCCACTTCTCTTGGACTTGGGCACTTGGATACTTGGAATAATTCTCTTCTTAGATCTTTTCAGCACTTTGTAGCTCCTTTGTGGATGATTCACCTATTGGAGGAAAATAAGAGAAAACAATAGTAATATTACGAAAACATGCAAGAATAATAGCTAAAACAAGTATGGAATGGACACTAAAATCATATGAATTATGCACTTATCACTTGTTAAATTATTTCATGCCAACATTTGAGTAAGTGCATTCTAATCATGGCATGATCTCCTTCTTGTCTCAACTTCATACGTTTAGTACATCATTTGCATTCTCTTTTCTGAACAATAGCCAATAATGTCTCATTTGGAAACTCCACTATTGCATATGCATTTTCCAAGCATTGGAAAATTCTTGGGCCAATGCCTAAATCATTCCATGACTTGCATTATATCCATAATTTATTGCTTGATCTTGGTAAATATGAATCAAGGATATGTAACTATCACATAGTTTTGTATGTGTCAGGTATCCTTTCTTCTCTCAGTTATGATAACACTTAATCTTCGGATAATACAACTCTATCTATCAGGCCACTGACTTCAATGACGTTCCATCATTTCACTTCACTGGTAAGGCTTGTAATTAACTTCCCACACCCAATCCATTCCACGTCCTCGTTGAATGCAACACCTATTAAGGATATCCTAAACTACTTGGACTTGTACGCATATGATCCATTCTCAGATTTCATCAATCCTAGTTTAGCCTCATCCTTTACAAAACTTTTATGACTAGCACCATATGCCATCACTTAGGTTATGAACCTTGACATTAATCCAATGAGTCTGAGATTCTCTATTGCATCGATGACTATACTTCAACTTCTCTTGATTCATACCTTAACACCCAAAAGTTGTTTCAAATATGTTGTTATTGCATCAACAAAAAAATCTTCTCATTCATTATGTACTTAGGTGTACACGCCAAATGAATAACATATCATTCGATACGTATGACTTATCTTACTGCATGCAAATCCAGCTTATGTTGTAATCTTGCAGCTTATCATACCTTTATGTAGAATAAGAATTCTTCAATCCTTTTGCAACTCTCTTATGCAAATACGACTGAAATGCAAGACTTTAGCCATGATTTAGGATACCCGGGGACATACTACCATCACTTTGGACAAGGTAACCTATTCAAGCTCCTTTGAGACTAACAAGGCCTCACTTGTTCTTTCAAACTGCTAGACTTTAAATGTATAATAAAAACATTATTATGTTTTTAATTTTCTCTTCCAAGCTATGAGTTAATATTAACTTATTTACTTGATGGAATTACATCTTCATTCTTACTGCGTTACTCCATACTATCGCTTCCAAATGTTTTTGTACTTCCACGTAATTCCCAAAAAAAAAATCGCTTGTGACATAAACTGCTTTTGCTTTGATTTTACTTTCATTGTCTCTTATTACATACTTTGTCTTAGGATAGTTTTAATGCTTCCCGAATGAACTTAGCTTTACATTAAGCAAAAAGAGACAAGGTTTTTACTTAAAACCATCTTCATTCATTATACTAACCTTACATAAGAGACTGAGGGGATCCTTTCCATTTACACCACTAGAAAACACGCGTCCTTACTAAAAGCAACCAATAAACCAAAGAAAATACACCAACAAACATGGAGCTATCTTTTCAAGACCACAAGATTACACTACACCATATTTTGCGTTTAGTAACTCATTATTTCAGTCACTAAATGGGGTTGTAACAAAAAAAAACCGTTTCAAAAGGGGGTGTGACAAATTTTCGTAACCAACATGTTGCCGTTACGAATTTTGGGTTGTAACTGTTTTCGTAACCAACATTCTGTCGTTACGAAATGAAAATTAGTAACCAGCACTGGACCGTTCCTAAATTTTTACCAGAGTTACAAATAAATTGACTAAGTCTAAGTTGAGCGACTTCAGTGTTATGGTAAAATTTTAGTAACCTGGGATTTGCCGTTACTAAATTTTTACCAGGGTTACTAATTTTTTGACCAGGTCAACGTTGATCGACTCCTACTATCCTGGTAAAAATTTAGTAACACTTTTTTGCCGTTACGAATCTTTCAGTAACAAAAAATAAGAGTCAGTCTTCATTGACCTGGTCAATATTAATTCCCACCCTTTCATTTTACCCTGCAGGTACCCTATCCCCTGGAATCGTTGCCATTCAATCCAATCCAATTCAAACATTCATTCAAAAGAAGTCATTCAAACATTTATTCTTTCAAAATTCAAACATTCGAAAGAAGCAAAAATATAACCCCTAAGTATATGATACTTGGGTTCATGATTCATAACTGCCAAGTATAGAAGTGCTTTGAGTTAAACATTCAACTGTCAGATGATCCATAACTGCTAAGTATAGGCATATGACTCTTTTATCATCCAAAAATCTAAGAGATCCAGCATACCAATAAGTTTACCTGGATCCACTTGTTTCTTTATTCAATATCCGCTTGTCCTTGACATTCTTTATAACTGCTTCGTCTGTAAACAAGAAAAAAATGCTTTTAGAAATAGAGTTTCACAAACTCTCGCATACCATATTGACGCAAGATAAAACATACAAAGAATACATAGGAGTCAAAGTGAGTAGTAAAACTACTAAGTTTAGCTCTCAAAAAAAGAGCATCAACCGCCATTCATTCTACAACTCAAACAATTCATTCTTCATTCAAAAGAAGCAAACATTGTTCAGTGATACTTAGTTTTAACAGAGACATGGTTGTGCACGATATCAAGAAGATCACAAAAGAGACTTACCAGAGATGGAGGTTACCAATAGCATAATCCAACATCAATTTGATCATTAAACGTTATACCTCGCAAGAAAGTGTAAAACTGAAGGTTAAAACCTTAGCTGTAGTCAAGCATAAACTAATCAAGTAATACTATATCCATAAATTGCAACTTCAATATACAAGCAGAAACAGGTCAAGTAATTACCAGGGATTGATATTCCCCCGCTGGCTCCTATTGCTTCAGCAAACCTTAACTGCAGTCATCTGCACAACCAAAAACACATATATTGAAACAAAAACTACACTCATACACACAGTAAAATTCACAAAAAAGATACATTAACATTCAAAGTCATTTTCAGTTAAAATTAATACTTTCTTATGCACATTTGCATAAGAATCTCCCTTAAGCACAACTGCATCAGAGTTTACTCAGAGTTTACCTATGCAAAACAGCATATGAGAACATATAAGGTTGTTCATCATACATACAAAAGTGCGAACATTAGCAAAAATAGCAAAAAAGATGGCTGACATAATAACAAAAAAGCATAGGCTGCTAGCTGAGTTATCCACATCATTTCCAAAAAGACAGATATACCCTTCTAATCATATCGGATGCAGACTGTTGGATGAACCACATAGCCTCCAATTCCAACTTATTGAAAGGTCTTCACAAACTTGTTAGCTTTTAGGGTCGGTGCATGTGGCAATAGGATGAGGTCCACCAACACTTTTGCATGATTTTTAGCTACAGATGAGCCGTGAGCCATACGTCCAAATTCACCAGTACAAAGTCGACCAAAAGCAATGTTCTCATCATCCAAGTTCAACAATGAACATTTGGCTCCATCAGGGGCACCTGCTGCTGATCGAGCTGGTGATATCTCAGCTTCATGGAAGCGCCTGAGCAGGTGAACTATTCTGACCAGCTGAAGCAGTCTGAGTTACATAAAGATCCAAAGCTGGTAACCAGAACCTCCATCTTGCCATTTAACTCCTTCACCTCATGTTTATGTTCTCCATATTTGCACTTCAATTCAGCAACTTTGGCACGCGCAGGAGCAGAATAATCATATTGTGTACGAGAAATAGTACCGACTGCACGAACTCGTCCCCTAGAATCCTTTCCAAATGCTTTCATCAATGCATCCATTTCATCTACAAGTTCACCAACAACTACTTTTTCCTTGGTCTCTTCTTCCGCCTTCTTAAGGTCATCCTGTAATGTAGAGCACATTTTGTGAACATAGATGGATTGCATAAATTAGAATAATATGTAAATATAAATAAAGCATAGCCTGACTCACACAGTAGGGTTGCGCACTAGGTAGAATTTTCCCACCCTCTTTTGTATGAGATTTAATCCACACATGAAAGTTACTGATCTCAACTCCAGGATTTTCGCTCTCCTAAATTTACAAGTACGATAAGTAACTAGTATCAATCAATCAAGTACATTTAAGATCAGATACATTTAAGATATGAGGGAATGAGAATGTATGTTCAGAGTTGTAAAATTAGAATGGTGAAATGAAATGAATGTAGTTGCAGGAAATCCTACACTACACCCCTCATATGATTTCATTATTACTCAACTCACTTTTAGATTTACACTCTTAATTTTATTGATCAATCTTTGAATGTTCTTATAAGAAAAGATAAAGGAATCAAGAATGACCTCTGCTCTAGACTTTCTCTCTCCTATTTACTTGTTTCTTACTCAAAAAAGATCTCTCTCTTTCTTTACAACTTGAACAACTATTTATAGGGAAATACATAGTGGATGACAGCTAATCTGTCCTTTATTTTCGGATATGGATTGCGACATTCTCGCAACCTTACAAATGTTAATCTCGCAAACACTCTAATTTTCGCAGGATCATCACATCTTTCTCATGATTTTAGCTGATGTCGTTTATTATATCATTTCTGAAATTGTTCTGCGACGCTGTTGTGTTGTGTTGTTGATAATTTCGCTGAAATATCATTGCTGCGAGATTCTGATCCTACATCTTGCCTCTTCTCATATCTTCTCTGCAAAGTACAGAATGATGTGAGAAATGCCGCAGCTGTTCCTCTCTTCATATTCTGCATTTATCACACGTATTCTTTCCTCCATCCGTTTCTTGACACGTCTTCTGTAACCGCTGCTTTTCAACCGCTCATGTCTTTTCGTCTTAATGGTGTTTATTTCTTCGAGTAAAAAATCTTCCTTATATTTCTTCTTATTCTTCTTTTCACTTTCTTTTTACTTTCTCTTCTCTTTTAATTCTCTCATCTCTGCAACTCTATTGTTCTTCCGTAAATTCCGCTACTGTAGTTCTTCAATCTTCAATCTTCTTCTAGCCATTTCTTCAATGTTAACAAATTGCAAGAATTTATGTAAAATTCTTAATCAATCACTCTAAACCTTCACAAATCTCAATATTAATCTTCAATTTTTTCTAGAATAATCTTCAATATCGTCCATGTTTCTAGCGCCATTATTTAGTTGCAGGAAATCCTACACTACACCCCTTATATGATTTCGTTATTACTCAACTCATTTTTAGATTTACACTCTTAATTTTATTGATCAATCTTTGAATGTTCTTATAAGAAAAGATAAAGGAATCAAGAATGACCTCTGCTCTAGACTTTCTCTCTCATATTTTCTTGTTTCTTACTCAAAAAAGATCTCTCTATTTCTTTACAACTTGAACAACTATTTATAGGAAAATACATAGTGGATGACAGCTAATCTGTCCTTTATTTTCGGATATGGCTTGCGACATTCTCGCAACCTTACAAATGTTAATCTCGCAAACTCTCTAATTTTCGCAGGATCATCACATCTTTCTCATGATTTTAGCTGATGTCGTTTATTATATCATTTCTGAAATTGTTCTGCGACGCTGTTGTGTTGTGTTGTTGATAATTTCGCTGAAATATTATTGCTGCGAGATTCTGATCCTACAATGAAAATGAACAAAGAATTTCCAATAAGGAGAAGCAAACAAACAAACAAAAAAAAGATAATTATATGAGAAATTCAAAATTATTTCCAAGTTAGAACCTATCCTAGATAAAGAAACGAAGCAGCAAGCCAACAACTATACTAGAGAAGTGGCAAGAAATGATGAAGCAATATGGTCGGGCATAGCATGACGCATGACACGGTAAGGTATTAATAACCCTGGGTTTCAGGAGGGATTTGTATCCAATGCTGACTGGAATCTTAAAAACTACAAGTTAACAACCTCAGCGAATCATAATAAATACTCCATTAACAGGTTGAATGGTTAATGGTACCCTATAGTTCATGAACTAGCTAATTGTTTTCAACATGCAAGCATAACTCATATGAGATTTTTACCATACTATTAGGTGATATACGTACCAGTTCAGCTTTACCAAACTAAGAGGTTTTCGACCAGTAGTATGAGCGTAATCATATCTTTTCCTTTTCTTCTTATGCTCTTCTCTACTTTTCTGTTGGGCTTCCTCTTTTTCATTGTCACAAAATTTTATCCAGTCCTCTTCTTTTACAGTTGGAGGAATATGAGCGATCATTTCTTCATGAGTGCTATAAGGATCATAATAGTCTATTCTCAGATCCCATTTGAATTTCCTCCATATAGGATCCATCCCCTTGATAAAATTCAGCTTAGAAGTTTCCGGTATTATATATGATTTATGAAAAAACAGAGCTTCAGTTATAAACAATAGTTTGACATAAATCAAGATACCTGTTGTAGTATTTTTTAAGGGATAAATAAGGGATTCGTTTCTCGGACTTGAATAGATTTTTAAAACACAAATATATAAAAAACTGTCACAGGATCAAGAGTTACTAGGATTCAGGATTCCACCATAATTATTCATATAATTATTATATTTTTTCCAAACAGTTATAGTTCAAATAAAAGGACTCTCATTCTTGCCAAGGTAGATTTTTAGAAGATTAACTGTAAATGGAAAGCATGGCATATCAATAGTACTAAGACCAAGCATAAACCATCAAAATAAATGATAATCAATTAAGAAAAATCATAAAACATTTAATAAAAGTGCAAGAAATCATAAAAAAATTAAATATAATTTTTATATGCATAAAGTACGGCTTCCTCCATCATCCCAGTGTTGGGGTTTAGCCTCTCATATTAATCATGTTCTCAAAAGACAACTTTATAGCCCAACAAGTTGATAAAATGATGAGAAAATGCTAAACAGAGATTTCGCAACAGTTATAAGCGTTATAATTACGTTGTTAACTGTTGCGCTGCATAAACTTAAGTGTAGGAAAGAACGATACATACACAGCGCTGTAAACAGCGACACAGTAGAACTGCTGCGGGAACTGTTGAAGAACGGCGCTTCTGTAGCGTCAGTTCTTCATCTTCTTCCTCTCGCCAGCAGCAGCAGAAACTTGCACTGTGTGATTTTCTTTCGCTTCTCTTTGCTTCCTAGCCTTCCCCAAACTCTTGACACCCTCTCTAGTAGACCCAAAGAGCCTATTTATAGTGTTTTAGGACCAAAAATCCCAACATTACTTGCGTATATTCTCCATTTAATCCGATTATTCTCCGCTGCCAATAATAACGATAATTTCCAAAATTAACTCTGTCACACGTTAGAATTGGTTCTGCAAACTCCAATTCAGCTCTCTCACGCCTAGTAAGTCGTCGAACGTCCCTTAATCACTTCCATGCATAGCCAAAACACACACAACAGCGTGTACAGGGTGTGTTCAGTCCGTGTAGCTCTGTTTTGAGCTCGAGAATCAAATCGATATTTCCAGCCAATTCCGATCAAATTCGACACCCAAACAATCTTCCTTAGGCTAAATCATAACTTCCTTCCAAGTTTGAGCGATTGAATCGCACTCTAACCCATTCATTTTGACGATCACAATTCTGCCAGTTGAAAACTTCATTTCCCGCCAAAACACAAATTCAAATTGTTGAAGAAGGGCCCCTTATCCAGAGTGTTGGGGTGCGAATAGTAATTTGGGTGGAAATAGTAATTTTGGGGTGGAAATGGTAATTTTTCTGGGATCCTCCGGTACATTTCTGGGACGTTTCCGGTGCATTTCTGGGGTGCCTTTCGTAATTTTCTCCGGGGTGTAAAACACTGCTTTTTGAGCTGATTTCGCCAAAAATGTTTATTTTCCAAAGGTGCCTACAAAGACATAAAAGAACACAATAAATACAAAATTGAGCACTAACAATACATACAATAGAGACATATTAGACACATAAATGCGTCTATCAACACCCCCAAACTTATTATTTGCTAGTCCTCGAACAAATTTATTCTAGAAAGGAAAATCATTTGAACCCCTAGGTGGCCCTAGTAGCGGAGTGTTGTCTCCGTAGGGTTTACCAGAGGTGTACCCACAAAACCTTAATACTCCAGACCCTAGCTATATACAACGAACCTTGGAAGGCACTAAAGAATCTCCTTGGTTGGCATACTTATTGACTACAAGAGGAAGTACCCTGATGCGAAATTCCAATTGATGTACACGAGTTTGCACTCAAGCATACTAAAATTCATATATAAGTGACAGAGCTCTACTCAGATAGTTGCACAATGGACATCATATTCGGAGTCAAACTAATCAATGGAAAGATTAAGAGATGGATATAGAAAAACATAGATGGTTTTGATGTTTACTAAGTGAACGACGTTTCCCATATCTGTCTGAAGGCCTCCGCCAAAATGAACCTATCCTAATGGATTGAGATACTAGTCTGACTAATATCAACACACTGGCATATACAAGGGTACCAGTGGTCGATAACCTAACTCTAGGTCAACACAACTGGCATATACAAGGGTACCAGTGGTCGACTTTATTGAATTTTCCTTTTGGTCGAATGGTCTGGTCTCAATTTTTTTTTCTTCAATTTTTTTTTTGTAACTCAATCACTCTAATTCATCCTAGCATTGGTAACAACTTGAATCGTGGGCCCCACCTATCACTTAGAGAAACATGGTTTAAAAACAAAATAAAATAAAAATAGAAGTGAAAAGGACTCAACGAGATATGGTGAAACTATCATGTTATTTCTAACACCTAAGCTCTGTGCTTTTATGAATAGACTCTTTAGATGTTTCCATCTATTCAGATTGGTTCCTCAACTCCTACAACCAAAATGCTTCCATCCACTTAGATTGGTTAGTGCCATCCTAAATACGCATAAATTTCTAGGCTCTGGAGTTTATTTATTCATACTGCAACTAAAAAGTTTCTCCCATACCCCCAAACTTAAATCTAACATTGTCCTCAATGTTCTAAACTAAAAACATGAATAAGGAGAAACTGTTACCATTTGAAGCGAAAGAGTTAAGGAAAGATATTACCATGTTGCATGAGCATGCGATACCTCCCAAGAAGTGCTAAGTTTAAAGTCTTCAGCCAGACTTAGAAAAGGATTAGTCAACTCGAACCATAAAGTAACAGTCGAAATAACTGTGGGTCCTCAAAACTAAATAGAGCTGACCAAAGGAAACTGCAATGAACCAAGAAAGTGGACAAGAATAGCATGCCCTTACCTAGTTTCCTGAAAACTATCGCTAATTGCGGTTCAGGTTCAGGTTCTATGAAAGGGTCTAAATAGAATATTTTCATTGGCTGCGTTTCTTCATAGATGGGATCCGAATCACTAGGTCTTAGAGTCTGTAAAAACTCAAATACGAACTTAGAATCACGAAGTAATAACCTAAATAATTGCGGATCCTCTAAGTCAATCAGATATGACTTACATAGTTGACCACAGTGAGAGTAGTGTTCATTCTTAGAAAAATGTGTCGATTCTATTAACCTAAAGTACTTAGGCTTAGTCTCAGAACTTAATATTCGACTCATTTGAAACGTTCCCACAGTAGGAAGAAAACTATTTGGTGGGAAAACAAAGTCAATCTGCGTATCATAGCCTGGGCAAACCACATCAACCATAGGATGGGTTTCTAATAACTGAACTCCTTCATGGACATCATTAGGCTCGGGAAAACGAGTATGAAGGTAATCTTGTAAAATGGTCGAGGCACAGATATCAAGTCCTAAGTGTGAGGACTTTATGAGAGTTAAAGGTAAGGCACTAGGGAAGTGATAATCACCCCCAAACTTAGAGTTTTCAGTGTCTCTAGATAGACCTCTAATTATTTCTTGAATTTCCGTATATTCAGAGTCCTTAAAATATTCAAGAGATTCTTCTAAGTTATTATCAGGTAGTGCATCTTCACTCATCTCTACGGGTCTATCTTCTTCTTCCAAGACTATTGTTCCTAAGTCGCTAGACTCTAAAACAGTATTTTCGAAATGAACCCGTTCCTCTAAACCACTATCGGCTTCGTAATCAAAAGGAAAATCTACATCGTCTAAAACGGTGGTATCCCTAATCAAATCCTCGTCCTTTTGAATAGGTGAATAATCATAAAAATTATTTGGATTTGAACTAGAAATAATATAATCACTATACAGCTCAATTGGATTACTAGACTCCTGATCACTATGCCTACATATTTCAGATTCTTCATTACTGCTATCCTCATCATCATAGTACGAAGATGATTGAACCTTATCTAAATAAGTAGTGTCTTTTATTCTAACCTCGTCCTCTAAATTAGGCAAATATTCACTATTGATATCAAGGGTAGAATAGGAAACACTATTTTGGAAATTTAGATTATTTCGAGCAGCATTAGCTAACTGTTCATTTTCTGCCTCTAAACGTGCTTGAATTTCACTGAGCGTAATACTTATACGTTCACAAGTCTCATTGAATATCTTAGACCGTTGTGTACTCTCTTCTCTTGAACTAACTGCACGTTCATACTCCCTTCGAATTTGTTGGTAGGTTTCTTCTAGAGATTGAACAGGTTTAGAAATGTCATAATCAGGACTAGTTTTTAAGTAATTTTCCAAAAACGCATGACTAGTACTATAATATTCCTGATTTTCTTGCTCGTAAGACCAATTCGTGTGTGGATAGTAATTGGGATCACTATGGTATGAACCATAACCTTGAAAAGGTTGGCGTTCCCAACTACTATTCCCACCATGGTCATAAAACTGATGATGTCCATATTCAAATTCAGGTCGATACTCATTGTATTGGCTTCTATCATACCAGTTCGACATTCTTAATTGCAAGGGAATTCTACACAACCACAAACAAGGATGACTCGACCAAATCAAACCTATAAAATCTAGCAAACAACAAGCATGATGGCTCCACTTAGATTGTTTCTAGACTTGCTTCTATCTCTCGAAGGGGAATTCGTTACAATTTAAGCAAACCCCTCTGGAATCAATCCGAGTCAAAGTAAGTTGAATTGAGGCGAGGGAAGCTCAGTGGAGCTTTGATACCCAAGGCCTCACCGCTATCACAAGGCGGCGAGTCACGCATTCAACTCACAGAAACCATCATGAACTTCGAGGTGTGCTTAAGAAAGTAACCAATATCCTTCGAAATTTTTTCCTGATAAGCGCGATACCCTATCGTTCTCGTTCTAGTCAAGTTTTAAGCTTGGGTTCGCGTTAGGTTTCGTTTTCCTAAGGCGGGCAAGAAGGGAGCGGTGATGAAATCCGAACCCTTATCTTGTATTGGCCAGGCCTTGCCCTTTACTAGGAATTTAAAAACAGTCCAAATTCGTCCTCAATCAATGAATCACCTTAAGGAATACAGTAACTCGCTTACAGGAGATTCGCGAGTGTTTCGATGGACTTACCTCCCGTACCAGACGGGGGATGAACCGTTGAAGTCGACTCGGTCCACGACTCCTATGTCATGTACGAACCCGAGGGGCCGAGACGATATAGTAATCGTCGTCCTTCCCTGCACACAGTTTATAATTTTTTTTTTTTTTTAATAATACCCTTCCGTAGGGTTAAAAAAAGAATAAAGTCCAATTGTCCAGAATAAAGTCCAAATAAAAAGTCCAAAAATTACAAAAATTATGAAAAATAAAGCCTATTTAAAAATTCTAAAAAAAATAAATAAAAGCTATATACAAAAAAAAAATAATAAAAAAAATTAAATCCTAAAAAAAAAATTATGTCTTTTTTTTTCTTCTCTTTTAGCTTTAAGCTTTTTGTTCCAAGTCCTTAGTATTCCACTTCGAACCTGTAAATCAAAGACACAAAAAGAAACGTAAAAAGGAACAAATAATAGTAAAAAAAAATAATAAAAACCTAAAAATTCTACCTAAGCACAAACCCGCGTCGGCGGCGCCAAAATGATTAAAGATTTTTCGTGGGGTTGTAGTAATGAGGTTCAAACTCTCGGATTTGTGAAGGATAATTTTTTTAGATTTAATAAAAAATAGATAAATATATACAATAAAATATTAACAATGGTGAGAGGTACTGGGACTAATGATTCGGCCAATCTTCATAAAATAGGGATCAATGAATTATTCTCGACAATAATCGCTCAAAACATAAGTTATATGGACTCTTATTTTGCCAAAGTAGATTCTCAAAAAATTGATTGTAAATGTTAAGCATGGAACATCAAATCACCTAAGCTAAGCATGACCCATCTAATCAAATAACACCCAATTTAATCAAATCATATTTCAATTAATTTTTAATGCAAAAGTCTTAAAAAGAATTAATTAAATTACCCATGTATGAAGCTCGGCCTCCTCCGTCGTCCCAGTGTTGGGGTTTAACTCATCATAGTAAAAATGCTCTCAAAAGATTTTATTAATGCTCAAAAGTTGATTACAAATGATGAAATAAGAAGAAAATCGTTTTAAGACCGTTCTTCGCGACCAACAGAAATCGTCAAGGAACAACGACACTTTAGAAGTGATGTAAGCACAATACCGAAGTCGCGGGAAAGGAACTGAGAATTGTCGCAAATATGCGACACTAGTCAACGACTTTCCTGGACTGTACAATGTTCTTCGTGTTCTTGGTTGAGCATCAGCAGAACTTCTTCGCCTATCGACCTCTTCTTTTGATTCTCTCGGCTCTCCTCATCCCCCCCCCCCCCCCCCAAACTCTCGACACCCTCTCTAGTAGACCCAAAGAGCCTATTTATAGTGTTTTAGGACAAAAAATCCCAACATTACTTGCGTATATTCTCCATTTAATCCGATTATTCTCCACTGCCAATAATAACGATAATTTCCAAAATTAACTCTGTCACACGTTAGAATTGGTTCTGCACACTCCAATTCATCTCTCCCACGCCTAGTAAGTCGTCGAACGTCCCTTAATCACTTCCATGCATAGCCAAAACACACACAACAGCGTGTACAGGATGTGTTCAGTCCGTGTAGCTCTGTTTTGAGCTCGAGAATCAAATCGATATTTCCAGCCAATTCCGATCAAATTCGACACCCAAACTATCTTCCTTAGGCTAAATCATAACTTCCTACCAAGTTTGAGCGATTGAATCGCACTCTAACCCATTCATTTTGACGATCACAATTCTGCCAGTTGAAAACTTCATTTCCCGCCAAAACACAAATTCAAATTGTTGAAGAAGGGCCCCTTATCCAGAGTGTTGGGGTGCGAATAGTAATTTGGGTGGAAATAGTAATTTTGGGGTGGAAATGGTAATTTTTCTGGGATCCTCCGGTACATTTCTGGGACGTTTCCGGTGCATTTCTGGGGTGCCTTTCGTAATTTTCTCCGGGGTGTAAAACACTGCTTTTCGAGCTGATTTCGCCAAAAATGTTTATTTTCCAAAGGTGCCTACAAAGACATAAAAGAACACAATACATACAATAGAGACATATTAGACACATAAATGCGTCTATCAATACCCAAGTGTTTACCTGAAGCAGTTTGACAGTTATAAGGTAAGTATTTACCCGCAATTCATTCTAGACATCCTCTTTGAAGTTATCCGGCACATTCCTCCAGGATTTGTAGGAGACAGGGATATGATTAAGAATCAAAGCGCCCTTCAGGTGGCCGACCTTAGTTGCATTTCTATAAATGGGAAGTCCATTTTCATCTACCAGCACCACTTCTGCCATAGTAACCTGTAAACTAGCATTTAACAAACATCCATGTATAGAAGAAATGCAACTTACTAAGATAACGCAAGTGATATGATAAAACAGAGAATCAAACTTCTTAAATAAAAAGAACCTATTAAAACTTAACAACTGATAAAAAAGGGATCACAATCAGAAAAGCAGCACACAACTTGCAACGATGATTGACATGATTCTAAACTACATCAAGGACACATAACAGTTTCTCCAAGATCTCATTGTCAGTAAGAGCTGACTGATAACTAGTAGGGATTTCTAGCTGATCTACTGCGCATGTTAATCTTTTCTGTGAATGCAATACCAAAAATCATCCCACTTCATCAAGATCCTTTGAATAAAATACTTGAGTCGCTTCAGATGAACGAATAAACGGCTCATCCATCACTCTCTTAGTGCTTTGTATCTTAGAAAAGTTGACCTTTATTGAGTTTGAGATTGGATCAACTTTGCACCCATTACACTTATCTTCAACTCTGACCCAATCACAGTAAAAAACAACTTCCTCGAATTCCATATAGTTCAACTTTATAATCTGTTTAATGACACCATAATAAGTAATTTCAGCTTCCACCAAATTTCTGTCCGTGGACTTTGCTCTATGTCTTGTAATGGCTTTCATAGACACACCACTGTTCTGTGTTACGAAACCCTCCTCGTAATCATGAGAGCTAAAAGCAAAGCCATTGGATTGGTATTTGTTATACGATTGCGCATTGAAGAGGGGTCCTTACACTAGTCGCCAAAGTATTGATTTTGTCTCTTTGGCTTCTATCATCTGTAAGAGAACATGTGTGTCAGTTGCACAACAAAAACCACAATATTTACAGAGGAAATAAAGATGCAGTTTTAACTATAACCATGGACCATGAAACATGATAAGAGCGATCATCAAGCAGTCAACTGGATCTTCTCTATCAATGAAAATAAAACTATATGTAGTGTAATATTATCACAAAATCTACCTCTGACGCGCTATATTCGTTTACACGGATAAAAGTGGTCCAAGCGGTATATACATTTACAGTGTTCATATATATATGCAGCGGCATACAACCTAACATCCCATGCACAACCATCAAATAATAATACTATACAGTCCTTTATGTTTGTGATACAGATTGAAACTTTAATATACTTGGCATGAATTAGAAAACAACAATCAATGCTAAACGCAAATAAGTCCATTTCTTTAATGGGAACTCTGAGACATGATCATCAACATACATTATCACATGTATATATTGCAGGAAATAAGAACCCATCAAATATGAGTATACAGAATAACAAAAAATTTCCCAACATTACCAGCATCATGATAATGATTTTAATTTTGATACTTTCACAAGGATCATTTAAATTGCCATCCAACACAGTTAATCACCAACTAAAGAACTTCACAGTTCAAGTTGGGGAAAAACAAGTAAACTCAAAAAGGAATACATATATATCAGGGATGATATGATTGTTAGGGAAACTGGGTTTCCCATATTCACTTATATAACCATATAATTCTAGAAACGCATACATATCAGACAAAGAAAGCTCAAGAGGCAAGTTTAAAAAATATGAGTCGGAGACAGATAGGTACATACTGAAGAGCAACGAAATAAAAGCCACTCTGAAGCTAACATATATATAGTACCTCATCGCGTAACCATAAGAGAAAGCTTTTTGGCCCTTTCTTGGAAGACAGATTTTCCTGACTATTAAAGTTGTCGTTGTTCACGTATAAATCATACCTCATACAATCAAAGAACAGTCCAACGACAATTAGATTGACAATCCAATAATCAAAAAACATCTAACAACTATGAAGTTAAGAAGTTGTACCTCTGCCATTCATCTATTTCCACATACTTCGACAGAAGCCACTTACGAGCTTGCTGAAACTGTACTTGAGTTAAAGTAATAGGTTTAGCAGAACTCAAAGGCATCTCATCGGAAAACTCATCATCATCATCATCTATAAAGGCCCGTCGAGTACGTTTATGAGTCCCACCACCATCATTTGATATGTCCTCCATACTGTACAAGCTGGCTTCTCGCAGCACATATCCCCTTGCAATGCAGCCATTGATGTACCTTCCATTGCGCACCAAACCTTTAAAACCTTTCATCAACCTACGAATATCGTTCATAAAAGTTAAAAGTTCAGTAATGACAATAAAAACTCAAGTTACACATTAAATAACAAGGTAAGTTCTGGTAATTACCTCTCAAAGGGATACATCCATCTAAATCTGACAGGATCACAGATCAAAGCTTCGTCAGCTAAATGCACCATCAAGTGGATACTTATAACAAAGAAGGAAGGAGGAAATTATTTTTCCAATACACAGATTGCTTCCACTAGAGTAGCTTTTGCTTTTAAAAGTTGTTCTCTGTTGATAACCTTCGCGCACAAAATTTTGAAAAACAAACTTATCCGAAGTAGAGAAAGCCGCAGATCTTTAGGTAGTGAAGGCGATGCATGAACCAGTAACGGAAACAAATGTTGCATAAGGACATGATAATCATGAGACTTTAAGTTCTTTAACTCAAGTGGATCAACACTGACGCTATTGCGAAGATTGGAACAAAAACCAGATGGCACCTTTAAGTTCTTAAATGTAGTAGAAAATGCAAGTTTCTCTTTTTTCGTCATTGCAAAAGGAGCATCTTCCATTGTTGTTTTACCAGATACATCATCCAATTTCAACCATAGATTCTTTTTAAACCCCATTGCTTCAATATCTCTGCGTGCATTAGGTCCATCCTTTGGCTTGTTTCCACCCATGATCGTGTTAACAAGATGCTCAGTTATGTTTTTCTCTGTATGCATAACATCTGTATTATGTCGCACCAGATTTGAACTCCAATTCGGCAGATCATAGAGGATAGATCTTCGAGAAAATAAGGAGTGGTCATGAACCTTAGCTTCTACATCAGCATCAGTTTCACATTCAGGTATTCTTTTACGTTTCTGTCGACTTGCTACCGATGGTTGTTTTCCCTTACCAACCTTATTTCTAATATTAGCTACAATCTCTTGAACCTGAAACCCTGCCAGTGGCCTTGGTGCTGAAATGTGCTCTACCCCTCCCGGGAAATTGGTTTTATCATCTCGATACTTATGCTTGGATGCCAACCATCTTCAGTGTCCCATATAACAAATTTTCTTAGTGAACGGAAGATGTTCAGAAACTTTTCCTTCTCCACAAGTTGGGAAAGCATGGTAACCATGAGTGACACATCCAACTAAAGTCCCTAGTGCAGGAAAATCATGAATAGCCCACAATAATCTTGCTCTCATCAAAAACTCAGTTTTAGTGAAAGAGTCGAACGTGATTACACCTTCATTCCATAACTCTATCAATTCCTCTATCAGTGGTTGCAAGTATACATCTATATCTTTCCCTGGTGATCTTGGGTCTGGTATAAGCAAACATAACATTGCGAACTCTCGTTTCATGCACAACGAAGGAGGCAAGTTGTACAAACAGATAATTACAGGACAACAGCTGTGACTAGGACCGAAACACCCATTCGGGTTGAAGCTATCAGTTGATATCCCTAATGTTACATTCCTTGGTTCCTTGGAAAAATCCGGTGAAAAATTATCCGCACATCGCCAGGCTGAAGAATCGACTGGATGGCGCATAAGATTTCCATCTGACTGTGCTCTGGAATGCCAATACATTGCCTCTGCTATCCATGGTACACTATACAATCTTTGCAGCCTTTTTATCAATGGAAAATGTCTTAATGTCTTGCGAGCAACTTGCGTAAGCTTCCTCTCGTCATTAAAGACCTTCTCATACCTAGGTTCTTGACACCCATGACACTTAACCAATGATGCATGATCCTTCCAGTATAAAATACAATCATTGATGCATGCATCATAGTTTATGTAGTCCATCCCCATTTCTTGTATCAACTTTTTTACATCATGGAACTTACACGGCAGTGTATTTCCATCAGGAAGCAACTACTTAAACAATTCTAAGAGTGCAGTGACACCATTGTCAGAAAACCCATATTGGGTCTTTATGTTATTTAGTTTAATAATAGCATACAATGGTGTCTTTTCCTTAGAACATGAGGTATATAAAAGTTCTCTAGCACACTCATAAAGATCTCTTTTTTTCTTGCTACTACTAGTCCCATAGTGAACCCTAGTGTGTACGCCAACATTCTCATCTACACTACAAGCAGGATTAACGTTCTCAGCAAAATATTCTACATTGTTCTCAGCAAAATCTTGTACATTGTCAGATGAATTTATATTGTCTCCAATTCCTACGATGTCAACTGCAACTCCTACATTATCACTTCTGGGTTTATCTTCATGTGACTTTTCCCCATGGAAACGCCACAATGTATAGGCAACTGAATGCCATTATTGAGCAAATGATAATCAATTTTACCTAGAGAAATAGGTCCTTTACCATTCTTGCAACTGTTACAAGGACAGGAGAACAACGTTCTGCCACCACCATTTTTACGAACAAGCTCTACGAATGATCTTACACCTTTTATGTATTGAACAAAATTACGTGCACATTGCATCCATCCCTTATCAACCATAAATGACGTGTTTAATACCCTACAACTGTAATATCTAAAAACGATGATATTTATGTTAACATTCAGGAAATATTTACACACAACATCTTTACAAAGAAGCAACATTAACTAACAGTATATGTACAGAACATCGTGATTGCTTATTGGTTTATCTTGATTACTAACTAACAGTATATGAACAGAACATTGTGACTTAGTTTACTGATTTCTGTCAAGTGGTAGGTTTATCTGAATCCAAAGTACTAACCATTTTTAACTGAATCAAAAAGCAAACAATTATCTACAAATCAACTAAAATGTAAGAAACACTATACTAAGCATCCAGACATGCCTTTGTGTTGAAATCAAACACATTATACCACAAACTAAATAGGAAAAAAAATTGTAGTAAGTTTGAATTTGGGATTAGGTTTAAATAAACATAGTTTATCTTGGTTTCTTAGTTTCACACTCACTGAAAACAAGTCCAAATCGAAAATAACTGAAAACCCAAATCTTTGTTGCAACCAACTGACCTAAAAATTAAAATAAAACTAGGGAATTAAAAGGGATAATACATGAGTTATTGTGATTCACAAAACAACTGCAGATCATTTCTTCCCAGATTAGTACTTCTAGCTGCAGTAAGATGAATGAAAATCATCAAACTCAAAACCTAATTATTAAAACCCTAAAATAAAGATGACCTAATTATCTTGCAGAGATATCAAAAACGTATTTATCAAAAACCCCAAAAGAAGGATGACCTAATTATCAATCTTGTGGAGATATCAAAACTAATTAAAATCAAACCCTAATTATCAAAACCTTAGAATAACGATGACCTAATTATCAATCTTACCAGATAATTAATGATAGATCTAGATAGAGATTAATGGCAGCAAAGTATTTCAGAGCAGAAAGTAGATGAAGATGGAGTTAAGAGGGTGTTGCAGAGAGTAGATAGAGATGGAGACGATGAGAGTGAAAAGAGAGTGAAAAGAGAGAGAGAAGTAGCTAGGGTTTTTGTGGTTAGAAATGGTTAGTACGGTGTGGGAATGAGAGGAAATGGCTAGTACGGTGTGGGAATGGGGGGAAAATGCTAGCCAAGGGTTGAACCATCTCGGCTCATCCATTTCAGTTACAAAATTTGGGCTGAATAATAGGTAGAAGTGTTTTCTTGCACACGCTCATTTCACATGATTTTTTTTCCAGCAGTTACTAATAGTAACCCGGCCTGGGCCGTCACCAAATTAGTGTAATTTCGTAACTGAATTCAAACTGTTACTAAATTTTCGTAACTGAAATTTTTGGTCACGAATTCGTGACGGCAACATGTTGGTTACGAATTTTGGTTACTAATCACAGAATATGGTGTAGTGTTAGCTGTACCCAACTTAAAATTCAAACATAAAACGCAAACATATAAAATATTGAAACCTTCGTAATCCCGCAACCTTTCAAGTTCAGGCCCTTGCAATTGTAGTGCAATGACCTTGATCCATACACGAGTTAGTCACGACGAACATGAGAAGCTGAGATCCATATGGTACCCAAACTCTGTTCAAACGAGCGAACATGGTGCGCTTGGACTTTGTATGAATATGCCACCTAGGTGAGGCATCACTATTTCCTTCACTATCTGGAAAAAGTTATTACCAAGTATCATATCAAAATCATCGAAATGCATTACTATAATACAGATTTGGCCATGCCACTCGCCAACTTCAATATTTTCCACAACCATCTCCTTAACCGTCTCCGTGAAGTGATCGGCCTGATATGCCCCACAGACAAACAAGCTTATTATAGTGTTCGAAGCACATGTATCTGTCATGGCTCAAAGACTTCTCCTGGCTTAAGGAAAGCCCAAAACAAACTTTTATATGAATGATTTTTTAGGGACCATGGTTTTTTTGAGGGGACCATGGTTTTATTAGGCCACCTTCCCTATAGTGATAAGGGGTGTCCTAAAACGTTGAAATGACTAACCTACCGTTAACCTAATTTAATTTAAAACCAACCTAATAACCACCTATATATAACCACCACCACCTCCTCCCACCACCACCGCCAACCACCGCCGATTACCCCCACCACCACCTTCGATTATCACCACCACCAACCACCGATTACCACCACCGCCCACCACCGCCGATTACCACCACCACCACCTCCGATTATCACCACCATCAACCACCGATTAACACCACCACCTCCTCCGATTATCACCACCACCAACCAACGATTACCACCACCACCTCCTCCCACCACCACCACCACCGCCTATTTAAGAAATGTAACAACATCAATGCAATCACAATTAAGTTCGGTTACATAATAATTTTATCGAGTATAAAAGACGCCAGCCGCAACCTGATTCTGCCATGGGACCACTCCGGAGGTATTTTCCAACAAACCCTTCACTTTAATTTGATTTTGAAAAGAAATCATCAAAATAAGGTTTTAATAGGAGTTACAGAGCCATGTCCGGTTAGGCCGATTTTCCAAAAAACCCTAGTTTACTAACCGAACTTCTTGAAAATGAAGAACACGAACAACAATTCGTTTCTATTGGATTTAAAACTAAGTCACCGAACTCTCTGTTCGGTTGTTTCGCAAAAAATTTTAAAACTACAAAGTAACTGAACTCCACCCTTAGAACCGGAAAAAAACAAATCCAGTCTAACCGAACTGTGTTGTTGTGGCCACTATGTTGAGTTCGGTTTGTTCGCAAAAAATTTTAAAACTACAAAGTAACCGAACTTAGCCAATAGACGCTGGAACTTCACATTTTTTTTGTTTGTTAAGTTCGGTAACTTCACAATTTTATCGCAGAAACCGAACTCAGAGTTCGGTTGGTTAGCTGTTAGGTTCAAGTTTGCGAAAGAACCGAACTTTGTAAACTTATATACTCTTATATTACGTAAAGTTCGGTTAGATTAAAAGTGCACGCAGTTTGCGAACCAACCGAACATAACGCTGTAACTCCTAGAATTTCTATTATTTGAGAGTTCGGTAACCTGCGTGTTTGGAACAAGTAACCGAACTACACTTTCAGATGAGTTTGGTTGCTTGTTCATCTCACGGGGCAACTGAACTACAACTTCAGATGAGTTCAGTTACTTGTTCTTCATATAAAGTAACCGAACTGTTCAAAATCCAGTTCAAATCCGGATCATTTTGAAGATTAACAAATATTCTAGGAGAGGATGGAGATGAAGAATCAGATGAGTTTTCATCATTTGAATACTCAAACTTAGTGAATTGGATTTTTTTTTATTTTCCATGTTTTTCTCCTTCATCTTCTCTAACTCCACTCTCTTAATAATTCTACTCAACTAATAATAAACCTATCTTTTAATTTAATCTCACTAATTGTTTTTAACTAAATCATTCACTAATCATAACCTAAAATTAATTAAGAGGATAGATTAGGTATTAAATAAATGACTAGATATGGGGTGACCTAAAATTATTTCTAATGCCTTTACCCAAAATAAAACCATGGTCCCCCCAAAAAAACCATGGTCCCCAAAAAATGAACCCTGATTTTGGGCATACCAAAATCTTTCTAGGCATACTGAGACAAAAAGGGATGTATCAGATATCCCCATAACCAAATTGTTTTTTAATGCTAATTTACCCTTTACGTATTAGTGTTAGTAATTTGGATTAGTGATTAAAACTTTTGTTTAGTGATTAAGATAATTTTCAGAATTATAAAGGTTGTTAGATGAAAAAATTTGGGGAAAAAAAATCAAAGTTTTGATTGAGAAAGAGAAGGAGAAAGTGAGAAAAAATTTCGTCTTGATTCAATGGAGGATGAGGAGGGTCATAATTCATCTAAAAAGCCTAGGAAAATACACATCAACTACAACAATGATTCCCAAATGGTTAATTTCTTCATGGTTCGGCGAACCAGGTTGAGGTTCAGCTTAAATCTATGAGCCGAACCAACCAATTGATGAACGGTTCGGCTCGCTGAAACTGTTTACAGTATGCGCCGAAAAAATATTTTCCACTTCCAACCCATTTGCTAGACACTAGTTCGACTTGTATGAAAGTTTAATAGAAAACCGAACCTCCTCCTGAGAGTTTTGGAATAAAAATTGTCAGTGGTTCGGCTTATATATTGAAAATCATATGAGCCGAACATATTATTATTAACGGTTCGGCACCTATTGAGAATATCGTATAAGCCGAAACCTCTATATGTTCATGGTTCGACACAAAATATGATTATCGTATGAGCCGAACATAACTATTAATTTCCCTTTGTAGTATTTAACCTTGTGATATTCTTTGTAGTTCGGCTCAAAACTGATATGTATTTTAAGCCGAGCCGTTCATATGCACTTTCAGGGTTCAGTTTCAAGAACAGTTCGGCGCAAATCTAAACTTAATTTTAGGTTTTTGTATCATGAATCGACGATTATCAATTAACTTTTCACGAATAGAGAGGAGGTTCGATTAACTTTTCAAGAATCGTCGAATAACTTTTCACGAATCAATGATAATCAATTTCGGCGATGGTGGATGAAAAAATAAATAGAGAGGAGGTTCGGCGAGCGGCAGAGGAGATGAGGAAGAAGAAAGGTTGGAATGTAACTGATTTTGTGTTTGTTAGTAATTTAAAAGATTTAAGGGTATATAGGTAATTGAACTATTAGGATACCCCTTATAAAATCATCCAAGTTAGGACTATTACTTTGTATGCCTAGAAAGATTTTGGTATGCCCAAAATCAGGGTTCCAAAAAAATCGTTCTTTTATATTGTGTAGTAGTGTTTTACTGGTCAAGCCCAACTATAATCGTTGTGAAGTCCAGGTAAATTTACAATACTACAATAACTAATATAGTTTCTCTAACAACTAATATAGTTTACTAATGTAGCTCCTCGAAAAGAGTGTTGATAGACACACCGAGAATTTGCGAGCAGAAATCCAACGGTTCTGGGAATTCCTCTCAACATTGGGATTAGGAGTGGGGCAGGAGTGGGCCCCACTCCCTTCTCACAAAACAAAACGCGGTACATCTTGCGGTGTATATATTCGGTGCATCAATCATTTTTGCCTCAAAAAAGTATATAACGTTAGAAACGTAAATTAGTTTTGCTTCTCCTTCAAAAGAAAAAACACCTTTTATAGAGGATGATAAAGAGAATGGAACAAGAAGAGATTAAGCAAAATGATCTGGAATTATACGTCGCGTTTGAAATATGAAAGAAGGCATCACGTAACAATTACTCGTAAATAATGCAACTTTATAGATTCCGTAGACGTAACAAAGATGTGTGTTACAACTTACAACTCAACAACCAGTCAACTAGATGATCCAAAACAATCTTCTACCTCCAAACTCTCATATATTGGCTATATATATATATATATATGCCTGACCTGAGTTCACAAGTAATCACCACCTAGCTCTTTCTAAATCAATCTTCTCAAAAAAAACATCTCCTACTTTTCACCAAAACTAATTGTCACCACCCCTTTCGAGTAATTGTTGCGCGCAGCTTCTTCAAACTCATCTTCTTCAAATGATGAATAGGTGTAATGTTTGTTTTGTGTGGGAATCATCAGATATACTCTGGAGGGATAAACCATCAGTCATACGTGATGCTTAGCATGATGATATCTCCTCTCAAATCTAAATTTCTATAGACTTGGATTACTGGATATTTAATTAGGAAGGCTGTACGTTTTTAGTTATAATTATATTCAGTCATAACCATAACTGGTCTTACAAAATTGAGGTAAGGAACTTCCTCAAAAATGGCATGACTAATGTTTTTACTTGTTGGTGCAGTGAACAAGCCATGGGATTTGGCACATATTGCTCGTGCACATATGATACCTCCGTGGTTTTCTCAGGTAAACGAGAAAACAGGAACTCCAATGAACGCTACTGTTTTGCTTTTCCATGGTTTTGTTTGCCGTATCTACTTCGATTTGTAACTGTTATATACTCCCTCCGATCGGGGAAAATTGAAAAAGTGATAGTACTATTATCAATTTGTTAGCTCTTTTATTCAGTTTTTCTTCTTTGTAATCTTGGGTCACATAATTTTTAGAGATTAATATGTAGTTCATTAGTATAAATTTATAATACACTTAATTAATTACGAAAGAATGAACAGATTAAAGAGTTACAACTTAATCAATGTAAAACATAACAGCAAAAGGGAGACTACTAGTCCTGGAGAAGAATGAATGACAAGAAAGGAAATTACATCCAACCGTTGAGTTGGTTAGGTTCTTATTAGTTGTACCTAGATATGCCTGGGTTTTGAATCTCACTTGCACTAGCGTGCTTTGAAAAGATTTTTCTTTCTCTATGCATATGGTTACCCAGGCATTACGGGTAAAAAAATAAACCTCCACTTACAATAAAGAGGTTATAAAAAAGAAAGAAAAATAAACAAAAGAGTAATGAAAATTTAGTTAGTAATGGTAGTGGTAGTGCTGGTGGTATAAGTACTAGTACCAGTCATTGCCATCATCATCCTCAATAGATTACCATCGGCATTCATGGCTGGTGATGATGATTCTCCCAACTGCATATAAGTAGATGAACTGATGTATGAATGGTGAGGAACCATTGTGGAGCAAGAAGAGGATGGTATCGTGTTGCTTGTTTCACTGCTGTTACAGCAGGAGTGGTGACCATAGTACGTTACTTCAAATGTATTAGGGTCGTCATCCAGTCTCTGTACTTGCTTCTTTGCTTCACAGCCGTAAAAGCTCTTGTGAGTGCATCTGTAGTAACCTCTGTTGCATAAAATGAGGACATGACCAAATTAGATCTAGGAAACTGGTTATCAAAATCATCTTGAAGATATAAAATCCTAGGCAGGTCATAGGAGTCTTGAAAGTACCTAGGGAAGGATGAGCCAAGAATCTCTTTCTGGCCATACTTTCTCCAAGTAAATCCGTCGTCCGGTGGAATCTCCAAATTTCCCATGATAGGACCTGCTACTCTCACTGTACGCTTGTCCGCTCCATCTTTTCTAAAGGTTGATTTAAGGAAAAAGGAAGTTGTGTTAGATATTGAAATGTGAAAAGGATATAATCCGATATAAGAAAAGTTCTGAACATATCCTTACCTCTTCCGCGCCCTTTGTGCAGAGACTGCTGGAACACCCTTGCCAAGATCTGACCCTACGTTACTTTCATATTGCTGTTGCTGCTGTAGATAGTACGCATGATCTTCTACCATGTTTACTGACGCATGATGACCCGTGTTCTCATGACCTGCCTGCGAGTAACTAGACCTCAACCATTCCTGTATATTATTATCTGGTGCAGTTGTCCTTGCATTAACACCATGAGGTTCCGACAATGATAACTCTCCATAATCAACAATTGGATGGTGAAGTTGAGGAGGAAGAGCAGGAAGTAATAAAGGAGAAGATGACGTCATAGTCGCCATCGCTGAAGAGTTGCTCATCGTTCTGTTCATCATCAGATCATTCAAATGATTCGCAGACATTTCAAATACTCTCAGTATCTCATTACAAGAGCTGGAGAGAACATTAGGCTGGCCTGTCAGGTTTGTGAGATTCGACTCGAGATCTCTAGCTAGCTTGCACCCGTGGATGATCATCGACAAGGTTTCTTCCATGCTAAAGAGAGGTAGTTATCTGGTTTCCACTTTGAGGTGGTTTAATGAAACTCTTAAGAGATGATGATTCCATTCTGTTCTTCCAAATATAGATTTATTTATACATAAATGGACTGCTAGTAGTAAAATTATGATGACTTGGTCAAATGGTCATGGGGTCAACCATGAATTCTCCTTTCAATGTCTTATTTGTGGTTCAGTCCAAGGGAAGACTTGGCCTTTCTTTACCTTCATTACTATTCCTCTCTAATTTGCTCATTGAATGGAAATGAATCTTTGAACTTTGAAAAAGAAAATTCTTACTTTCTTCTTTAAATCTTCTTAGAAGCTTGAAAGACTTCTTCTGCAAAGTGAAAGAATAGATTAGATGTACTTTGGAGGTTTCGATTTCAAACAGGTAGGGGGGCATTGTCCAACTACCCTCATCATGAAGCAATTGGCTTCGACTTGGTCACACACCACAAAAAAAAGAAAGTGTACCATGAACAACACAAATCAAAATAATTTATCAAATAAAACAGAAACACGAGACAGATCTTGACATTCAATTCCATGAAAATACCTGGTATTTTTCTGCCAAACAAAATCATGGATTGATTGAATGAATCACTCCAACTGGCCTTAACCGTCCAAGGACTGTGCAGTAAAAATAACAGGAACTCTTGGAGTCGGAGAGTTCAAGTCGTTTACAGTCGCATCATTCCCCAACCAAGCAGAAACATGAGAGCCCACACATAAACACAAAATAACGGCCACAAGAGGGAGACCGAGATACCGAGAGGTCAAGAATAAACAGCCCTAACCATCTTAACTGGTCTGCAACCAGAGGCCAAAATTGATTTATTTTAAGAAAAAGCAAGTAAAGTACAAACTGCAGTCACTACATGATTTCTTCCGGTGAATAGAAAATTGTCAAAATTTATCAGTAGGATTCACTCCCATCATGACATCCACAGGCCAATCTCATCAGACAGATCCGAATTCACAACCACAGAGAAAGGCTTGGTTTATAATCAACCAACTATCATACTACTGCCTAGATTCTTTGGCTATGAAGTCTGCCATTTACATGCTCTACCAATATACTTAACCTCGATAAGTCACTATTAATTGCTACAAGATAACAAACTTTGTCCAGAATCACTTGACTTCGCCTGCCCACAGTATTAGCAGCACATGTTCCAGTTGTCTCTAGCAGGAACACTTCCTGAATACGGTTCTGTTTAGCTCATTCTACTACAGCCTAGCAAGACCAGTTCCCTGCACACTCTACTCTTGAGGTGACTCCTGAGCCACCACCTTTGACAACTGCAAGTTGGCCAAAATCAATAAAAGATATTAGACAAATGCCATAAGTGCCATTCTTGGCATATAAAGCACCATATATAATAGTTTTTGTATATCAAAGTACCATCAACATTACTGTTTGTCAAGTGCAATTCATATGAGATATTTCAACAGGATTCTTATTTTGGTACCATTCTTCAATCTAGCTCTATTCTTCGTGGTAAATGTAATCACGTAGGCTATATAGTGTGTACCGATTCTCCTGGTAAATGTAAAAGTTACCAGACAGCAAAGGTTTCTCGAAGCTGCTAACATGCATGTAAAAACCATATTCTACACAATTATTCTACCCTAACTTAGCTGTTCAAACACTAAATCAGCTGTTCTTCAGAGAGCTTAGATGTTCTAATGAGTATTAAATTGGAAATGAGCAGAAACCTGTAAAGAAATTGAACTGAAAAACGAAACTCATATGCATTAACCCTTAAGTTGCAGCAACAACTAAAGAAAACCAAGCAAGTTTCATACATCCACCAGAATAGATGGATACTGGCAGAGGATATAATAAGAGAAAACTGAACTAAAGGAACGGTTGATGAATTTCCCGAAAGGTAAAAACTAGAAACACTTGAAACAACTGAAAATAATGAGAGAAAAAATAACACATGAAGAAGCATTAGATTTCCTATATGGTTGTTCAATAAGAAAAGATACTCTCTGCTTATGGAAAAGAGATACTATCACTTATTCTTTTTAGCCTAAAAATAGGCCAAACTGGGAAAGAGATAGTATCTCTTTCCCATAAACAGAGGGACTAACTGTTTTCGTTACTTCCAAAAACATAGACATCAAGTTCAAAACCATCAAGAACTCAGACCTATGCGACAAAGCCTAGGATTAAACTTAAATCCTGTTTCTTCTTAATCTCTCCAAGAAACCAGAATTAAGGGAACAACACCAGTTAACATATTTCAACTCCAACTCAAATGATACATACGAGATAAGTTACTTAAAACCAATGGGGACTCAGAATCATAAGATAAGAAATTTTTTCAGGAATTTTTCCAGGATAACCTGACTGACCAAGTACAAGTTCTTGTAATTTTACTAAATTCCAAACTCAATTGGTAACGAAACGAACATCGGTTATCATTCATTTCAAACTATTAATCCTTTGGAAAATTCGCTTAAAATCTGTCATTACTAAGAGCAAGAAAAACTAGAAACTAGGCTCCTGAGTAGCTTCCAGAACCATCCCAGTAAACAAATTCAAGCCTCAATCAAGACTTTGAACTGTAAAAGCCTAGTTTGATTTCCACACAAACTAACAAATCCAGTATCTGATGGGAGATAGAGAGACTAGAGAAGATATATGTCCTAACCCCTTTACCAACGGATTAAGAGTTGCATCAAAGATGTACGGTACTTGACTTATACGGTACAGTTCCATTATAAATTGCTTAGAAAATCAAACTATAAATACTACGACTTAATTCCATTTCGAAGGGTCAAGGTTTAAAAGAATGCATTCCTGAAAAACTATTTTTCCTAATAATGCTACTACACACACATTGAACTGCAGCTCACAACACGGATACATATTCTGATGCTTCCTTTACAAATGCTATTGTCACTGTTGTCATATTAACTTCTGCAGGCAGGCACTGAAGCACTACTATCAGTAACTAAGGATAGCAAGCAGGCAGAATCGGAAACTTTATTATAAGCAATCATATGGGAGAAATAGCATCATCTTATTAACATCCACCTTGTTGAAGACTGCAAATATTTTGTAAAAGCAGTCAAAATTATGTACAACAGAGATGGACGAGGCTAGCTTGTCTCAAAATTATGAATGTCTGTTGATTTCTAATGCTAGATAGCAGTGCATATATGTAAACAGGTTCGGGAAAACAATGTCAAGTGGCTGTGCACACTAAGTTAGGAGGTGGAATGAACTATACAGGTGGTTATGCAGGACGTTCGGAGGTATAATTAATAGTGATCCATAGAAAGCAACTTCATATAGTTCACTGTAATCTTCATAACATCGTGTGTAACCACTCATTGCTACGCCTTTCCAATCTTCTTCAATTGGTTTTCGAGAGACTAATCCGGACTAAGCACACACAACAAAGTAGATGAAGTCATCAAACATTATACCAAACCTAATACGTAACAGCAGATTATACACACTAAAAGCTACAGAGCACCAACTTTGAGATTATGCAAGCCATAGTTATGGAGTTTTCAATCCATTTTCTAGAAACAGTTAGCTAATAAGAATGAAAAGACGCGTCTTCAAGTCAGAAAAAGCAATTTGATATGAATCACGATAAAAAACTCAAGAGAAACATGAACATAATGCAGCACTTTTCCTTCTTCAGTCATCAAGGATACTACCCAAGTTAGATGTCCCATTCAAGGTGCAAATACAAATCACAGGCAGATGATAACCACTGAGACTTAACTGTTAAATCTACTTATTTCCAAGTTACTTATAACTGCTCAACCTCACCTTTTAACTACAAAAAAAAACCCACAAAAAGGCTCTCATTATGACATCTAAAAGTGTCATATAATGTCAATGGAAACACTCACAAGGAACTCTTCTATTTAATCACCACTGAAGCAGATTTGGCCCCTCCATTGATACATATCCCCTAAGCCAGCAAGACTAAGAATTTCCAAGAGCTGTTTGGTGTGGGTTTGGTCTCCTATGATACTTCTACAGCAGTACAGCTCCAACCAGGTCAGAGTTTCTCTACATGGCCTGAAGTCTCCTCACCACCACAGCGTCCACCAATATTACTACAACAATAATAGCAGAGTGGTGCATCTGGGTTACCTACCCTCCCTACTGCGACTATAAACAAGATAGAAGAATGCATTCATACAAACCTTCGCTTCCTAGCAATGCTACTACACACACGTTGAACTACAGCTCACAACATGGAATCATCATCCTAACACATCCACATATTCTGATGCTCCCTTTACAACTGCTAATGTCACTGTGTGCATCGGGATTCTAATATTAATTATGGATCTCGAGAACTACAAACAGCAACTAAGGATAGCAAGCAGGCAGAGCCAAAAGCTTTACTAGAAGCAATCATATGGGCACAACATCAGTTATCATTCATTTTAAAGTATTTTCAACTCTGGTGAATCCTTTGGAAACCTTTGCTTATAATATGTTACTACTAAGAGCAAGGAAAACAAGAAACTACGCTTCTGAGTGGTTTTGTTATCTTGTGCACCCATGCACAAGATAACAGCCAATCATTGCATTGGAAAATGCAAAAAACAATTAAAAAGCATGAGAGGTGATGTTGTTTGCATTGGAGAATGTAGAAAATTTATTAACATTTGCATTCTCCAATGCAAATTAACATCATCTCTCATGTTCTTAAAATTATTTTTTGCATTTCCGCAATGATTGGCTGTTATCTTGTGCATGGGTGCACAAGATAACAAAACACCTGAGTGAGAAGGACACATGGTTTTTTCCAACTAAGGATAGCAAGCAGGCAGAATTAAAAGCTTTACTAGAAGCAATCATATGGGCACACCATTGGTTTCCATTCATTTAAAACTATTTTCAACTCTAGTTAATCGCTTGGAAACTTAGCTTAAAATCTGTTATTATTAAGAGCAAGAAAAACCAAAACTGGGCTTCTAAGTAGCTTCCAGAAGGATCCTAGTAAACAAATTCAAGCTTCAATCTACGCTTTGAAGTGTAAACGCTCCTTTGGTTTCCACAAAAAAAAAAAAGATTTCAATTCCAGCTATCTATCGGGAAAACTAGATGATGCAGGAGAAGAATAAAGTGATCTTTTGCATCATATATGTCCTAACCCCTTAAAAAGTTAATCTTAAATGTAAGGTACTTGATTTACATGGTATATTTCCATTATAAATTGCTTATAAATCAAACGATATCATTTATAAACACTGTGACTTAAGATTTAAATCTATTTAAAAGGGGTCAGAATACAACTAATAAAATAACACTTAATTCTAATTTAGTCTAACTTCGGAACCTAAATTTGTTGCAGTTGAGTTCGATATTTATAAGGATATCAAGTATAAATTGACTCCTGAGCCACCTTTGACAACTGCAAGTTGGCCCAAATCACTAAAAGATATTAGACAAAAGCCATATGTGCCATTCTTGGCATATGAAAATCATATAAGATTGTTTTGTATATCAAGTACCATCAACATTAGTGCTTGCCAAAATGCAATTCATATGAGATATTTCAACAGGATTCTTTTTTTGGTACCTTTATTTAGCCTAGCTCTATACATTAAGTAGTGTTTAGTTGTTTACCAATTACTGTGGTTCAGAAACTGAATGGAGCTAGGATTTCAAATCAATTGAATGTAGAAAGGTAGGCTTAAGTTTCAAATCAACTCCTTCACTCCAAGAATTCTAGGATTACACATTTGATTAGGAATTATTCGTTGAATTACTCCAATGCACTAATAGACGATAGTTGATTATAAATTGCTTACAAATCAAACAAACACTACAACTCAAATCCATTTGAAACAGGTGAAAACACAGCTAATTGGATAACACTTTACTCTAGTTTTGTCTAATTTTGAGACCTAGATTTGTTGCAGTTGAGTTTGATATTAAGGATACATGTAATCCAAGTTCTGATCATGTTCGATATCTATAGCAGCAACACCAGTTAACATATTTCTACATCAATTCAATATGAGATAAATTATTTAAAACCAATGGAAATTTACTCAGATTCATAATATAAGGAAGACAAAAAAATCATGAAATTTTCCTGAATAGCTAAGTCTAGGTTCTTATACTTTCACCAGATTTTAAAGATCAGCGAGTAACAAAATGAACATGGGGTTATCATCCATTTCAAAGTATTTCAGCTCTGGTTAACCCCTTTGGAGACTTTGCTTAAAATCTGTTATTACTAATAGCAAGAAAAACCAATAGTCTAAGGTTCTAAGTAGCTTCCAGAACTATCCCAGTAAACGAGTTAAAGCCTTAATCAAGACTTTGAACATTAAAGGCCTACTTTGGTTTCACACAAGTTACTGATTCTAGCTATTCAATGGGAGGTAAAGAGATTAGAGATTAGAGATTTTTTTCCATTCACTGGGAGGTAAAGTTACATCACAGATGTACAATACTTGATTTACATGATACATTTCCATCATTAAAGTACATCTGTGATAATTGCTTAAAATTAATCAAACAAAATAACAGTTTACTCTCTAGTCTCGTCTATTTCAAAACCCAAGTTCCAAATCAAATCCTATAAAACAAGATTTCTATGAGTACCCATTCGGTTCTAGTGAGAGAATTTTAGGTTGAATCAAAATGTAATACAGATTCAGAGATTCTAGACTAATAATTCTAGGTTGAATTACTCCAAAGTAAGTGTGTCCTCTTTCATATGACTAGTCCAGTAGCCTAAATTTCATCTTTACTGGTTAAAAATATCTTAGTTGAACCCTAGAATTGGAACCATACACAAACAAATTAAACCCTAGAATTGGAACCATACACAAACAAATCATGATAAAAGTAATGCAGAATAACAATAACAACAAATCAAATTAAGCCCCAAATAAATGAAGCTGAAAAGAGAGATTTAGGATTCATATAAGGGCTTACCCTTTTAAGATCCAGGCGAGTCTTAGTATTAAACTGAAGTTCAAACTGAGCACCAGACAACCGCTGTCTCTTCAACCAAAAATACTTGTTCTGTAATTCACCTGGTGATACTTTAATAACCTGATATTGACTCTTAATTCTCATCTCAAATTGCTCTCTTGATTTCTTATCAATATGTGGTGATCTGTTTACTGTATAAACCTTCCTTCTTTCAGGCAATCTAATCAAACCTTTCGATGATGATGAATCAGATGGCGATGAGAATGCCTGAGTTTTCGCAATAAGCTTTTGAGATTGAGTTGATGATGATGAGGACGATGATGTACTCAGAGATCTGTGAAATCTGCAGAGATTTACTAGGGTTTTTGATGGATTTTTTGTTGCCATTTTGTGATTTAGGGTTCAAGAAATCTGAAGAAGATTTCCTGATTTCTCTCTCTACACTACAGAAATGATTAAGATAAAAACATACATAAAAAGGCTTTCCTGTTTCAAACCCAGGCCCAAGAGTTTAAGGGAACCGGTTTGTGATTTAACACCGAGTCTCTGAGTGATTTCCTTTTCCAATTCCGATTTCTATTCTTACTCTTGTTTCTGTTTCTTGGTATACGTCGGCTCTATAAATATTGTATTCTCTTTTCAATTTCTTACCAAAAAAAGAAGAAGAAAGCAATGGCTTGTGCAACTCTTCATGTAGAGTTACCAGAAGCCGTCTCCAATGAATGTGTCGAAGCAATTGAGGAGGAAGGTCCTATGATGCCTTATCTTCCTCCTGGTATCATGAGCGACATACTCCTTAGACTTCCAGCAGATTCATCTTCCAGTTGTGGCAGCAAAATGACTTATTATGTCACTTAACGACAAAGCGTGCACACCTCGACGGATCTACTCCAGACATTGTTGTGCAATCTCTTAATGATGAGGAAGATGACAGTGACATCAAGCTTTTTCTTTTTGACGGTAAAGATGAGAATGTTGCTACAAGCTTAGCTATTAGTTCATTCAATGAGTATTGCGGCGGGCCGGTTGGTCTCTGGAGTTCATACGAAGGGTTTTCGGGGAAATTAGGCTCAGACCCAACCCATGGATAACCCATAATATGAGGCCCTTAATTAAAAAAAGTTTAAATCTAGGCCCTGAGTTTTTAAAAGACCTTGATACCCTTATGCATATTGTCAAGCCCATAATTAAATAAAATTTAAATCTAGGCCCAAAATTATTAAATCTAGGCCCGAAATTATTAAAATACAGTGCGAAGGTGTAAACAGAAGTTACACATGCATATGGCATGTGTAAACAGAAGTTACACATCCTTATGATATGTGTAATGCAAAGTTACACTTGTATATATATGCAAATAAATAGACATCAAAAAAAAACACAAAAAAAAAGTTATTACTTTAATATTCATTTACAATAATTTCTTAGCATGTGTAACTAGAAGTTACACACGCATCTGTTTAGTGTAATTGAGAGTTACATATGTGTCTATCTAGTGTAACTGAGAGTTACACATGCATCTGACTTGTGTATTCAGCGTCAACTCCAGTTCCAGCGAGACCATTACCACGTTTAAGCAATTAGCTTTTATGAAGTTATCTAAAACCTGAAATATAACAACAAGCAATCAGTATTTATACGATTAAAATGAACAGTACATAAAACAATGTATATTTCAGTTTCACAAGCATCTGACTAGTGTAGCTAGCGGTTACACATGCATCTGAATTGTGTAACTGAGAGATACACATGCATATAACATGTGTAACTAGGAGATACACATTCATCTGGCTAGTGTAGCTAGCAGTTACACATGCATATGACTAGTGTAACTAGGAGTTACACATACATATTGATATGTGTACCCAAAATCAGTATGTGTAAGTAAAAGTTACACATCTAATTAACATGTGTAACTTGCAGATACACATGCATCTGAATTATGTAACTAGGAGTTACACATGCATCTGACTTGTGTATTCAGCGTCAACTCCAGTTCCAGCGAGACCATTACCACGTTTAAGCAATTAGCTTTTATGAAGTTATCTAAAACCTGAAATATAACAACAAGCAATCAGTATTTATACGATTAAAATGAACAGTACATAAAACAATGTATATTTCAGTTTCACAAGCATCTGACTAGTGTAGCTAGCGGTTACACATGCATCTGAATTGTGTAACTGAGAGTTACACATGCATATAACATGTGTAACTAGGAGATACACATTCATATGGCTAGTGTAGCTAGCAGTTACACATGCATATGACTAGTGTAACTAGGAGTTACACATACATATTGATATGTGTACCCAAAATCAGTATGTGTAAGTAAAAGTTACACATCTAAGTAGAAACTACACATCTAATTTGCATGTGTAACTGGTATCTACACATCTAATTAGCATGTGTAACTAATAGTTACACATGCATCTCACTTGTGTAACTAAGAGTTACACATGTATCTAATCAGTCTAATAATCAGTATTATCCTACCATTCTGTAATCTGGAGATAATGCATCATTATTATACATTGTTTGAGGCATGTAATTGAGATCTAAAATGTGGTTTTCAAGAATTATCATCTCATATGAAGGACAAATGATTAAGTCAACAGGGTTGAGCTTTTACCTCTGAGGTGGCAACGACACACTATTCCCAGATATATGAATCCCATGCTTCTTATGAAACAATTCATCACCCTAAACGTGGTAATGGTCTCGCTGGAACTGGAGTTGACGCTGAATACACAAGTCAGATGCATGTGTAACTCTCAGTTACACTAGATAGACACATGTAACTCTCAATTACACTAAACAGATGCGTGTGTAACTTCTAGTTACACATGCTAAGAAATTATTGTAAATGAATATTAAAGTAATAATTGTATTTTTTTGTGTTTTCTTTTTGATGTCTATTTTTTGCATATAGCTAGTGTAGCTAGCAGTTACACATGCATATGACTAGTGTAGCTAGGAGTTACACATACATATTGATATGTGTACCCAAAATCAGTATGTGTAAGTAAAAGTTACACATCTAAGTAGAAACTACACATCTAATTTGCATGTGTAACTGGTATCTACACATCTAATTAGCATGTGTAACTAATAGTTACACATGCATCTCACTTGTGTAACTAAGAGTTACACATGTATCTAATCAGTCTAATAATCAGTATTATCCTACCATTCTGTAATCTGGAGATAATGCATCATTATTATACATTGTTTGAGGCATGTAATTGAGATCTAAAATGTGGTTTTCAAGAATTATCATCTCATATGAAGGACAAATGATTAAGTCAACAGGGTTGAGCTTTTACCTCTGAGGTGGCAACGACACACTATTCCCAGATATATGAATCCCATGCTTCTTATGAAACAATTCATCACCCTGAAAATTGCAGCACAGTAGTCAGTACCAGACAATACAAGATCCCTAAAATTTTCAAAGTGAAAACCAAAATCAATATCCGAATCTAAAAGCAATTCAGCACAAGAAACATATTCATCAATCTCGCAAATGGAAATCAAAACATGTATGCAACATATAATGCGCATCAGAAACTCTTGGTGGCATATTATCCATCAAAATTTAACAGCAAAAAGTATATAACAAAGGCATATCCTCACCTTAGCTCCAACTACAACACCACCACCACCACCGGCTCCAAAACCTGCACATATACCACCACCGCCACTTATTAGCCAGAGGAGATCCTTCATACAAAGAATTTCACTAACACAATAATGCTACTCAAGATGAACACGCTAACTGAAACAGTTGGGTTTCATGGTGCTTAGCAGGTACACATGTAATGGCTTATGTAAACGGCAGTTACACTTGCATATGGCTTGTGTAATCTCCAGTTACACATCCATATGCTTGTGTACTCAGAGCATATAAATTATCTTCATCAGCGCTAGAAACAGGGATATCACATAGAGTTGCTCAATAAATAAGATAAATGACACTTACAACATATGATGTATCTCAGCTTTAGCTTTCTCCTTCTCATTAAGCATTGGAGTCTAATGATCTGGACTTGACTATGCTCCAGAGTCGCTTTTCTGCATTAGAAACTGCTGAAACATTAAACATAATAAAATCATTAAACTGAAATATCCTATGCAACCACATGATATCATTTTTGCTCGTCTAATGCATAATATGTAATAGTTATATGTTCTCATTTCATGTCATACAAGTTTCGCAGAATACGACATAACAAACTTCCAAAAGAATGTACTTGCACGAAGCTATGGGACTGAACAAAGGATAAAACCATCTAGCAAGTGGAAGAAACATAAACTCCATCTTTCAAGTTTTCTTGAGTAATATATGTGGTTTTACAGCATGTGTAACTAGCAGTTACACATCCATATAGCTTGTGTAACTACTAGTTACACATCCATATAACTACTGAAATACAAGCTCAGCAAGACCAGTGACAAAGAAAAAAAACTAAGCATTACAACACTATGAAAATAACCCATGTAAACTAGAGACTCTAAAAGCTACTACTTATCCAACCAACATAAGCTCAAACATGAAATTTTATGCTATTTCAATCAACTAATAACGGATAGAAGTTTCATATTAGGTTACATATGCATATCCCATCAAATTAGCATAGTTACACATCTATTTTGCATGTGTAACTAATATATACACATCAATTTAGCTTGTGTAACTAGAAGTTACACATCTAATTAGCATGTGTAACTACTAGTTACACATCCATAGTCTACCAATACTATGCTGGTAAAAAAGCCTTACACTGTGAAGTGGGAAACCTGGTAAAAGTTCATACACAAGAAAACTGTACTACATGTAATCGGCAGTTACACATTCATATATCATGTGTAATTCGCAGTTACATATGTCATAAGCATATGTAATAGGAAGTTACACATGCATATGGCATGTGTAAGCCGCAGTTACACTTCAGTGTTTTTTAAAGCCATCTTACCATTGGGAGAATAGATACTGAGATGAATTGGATCGGTAGAGATAGATTTGGAGCGTCATGTCCCTTTATTTGTTTCATCTGCGATCTCCTATCTCAGAGCAGCTACATAAATATAACAGATAAGCATGTTAGATGAAATTTATCAAATTGGGTCAGTTGTACAAATTATACTTAAATTTCAGAGAATCAAATGCTTAACGAGGACACCTTTGTATATCAAACAACAAAATTAGTTACAATGATGACCAAAATTTGCAGAGTATCCAAAACAGACCTAGGACCACGTAAAAAACAGATTAAACATACTTCCAACATTTGCAGAGTAACCAAAACATTTGCAGCATGACATCGGAAAATGAAGTACCTAACAACCAAATAACTAAGACACAACCAGTGAGAAACAACCAAAAAATTTACCTCAAGAGCAAAACATTGGCAGCATGGCATCTGAAATGAAGTACCTATAATCATCTTTATCAGTTGACTTCTACTTCTCAGCACTGCTTTCTTTCATATATGTCAACACATATGAGCCTGGTGATATGGATGAATCAGAGCTTTCTAATTTCTCAGAAAAGTACAACAATTGAGCAATCAAACTCTTTTGTGATTCAAGAGTGTTTTCTGTTGTTTCATCTATAGCCACTTGGATAAACAAACTAACCAATGAAGCAGTTCTCATTCAATTTATCAATTCTGATATCACCAGTGCCTCCTCATCCTCCTAAAGAACCCCTACCTGCACCACCAACATCACCAGACCAGTTCATATGAGTGGATGAAAAATCAAATCAAATCTATGGGTAACAGAGACAATGATTCTTTGATACTGAATCTCAAAACATTATTTTAGATCGTAGCTACAAATTAAGATTTACGACGAATAGATATGGATTTTTTGTTCAAGTTTTTTCAAAAAATCTAAATCAAAACAACCAGAGTGAGTAGAAAATTGTAGATCTATGCTTCGATTTCAATTAGGATAGGTTAATTAAAAAAAAAAATGAAGATATAGGTTCTGAAAACCCTAAAATCCTTAAGAGAAGATGATACTTATACGCAAAATCATGCTCATCTTTCCCATGATTAAGGATCTAAACTCTAATTAAGGATCAGATAATGAAATCGAGATTAATTTTCATTTTTTTTTTCAAAATCATTAAAATCAAACCACGAGAAATTTGTTTTCAACTCGAAATCGATTAATGAAAGCTTTAAAGGAAGATTAACTTACCTTTCAATTCGTTTTTCCTGATGTTTCTCTTCGATTTCTTTGGTTAATTATTAGACTAAACAAATCATCTGCATCTTCCGTAAGATCTATCTTTTGATCAGATTCAATCGATCTTTGACATAAATGAAACTACAGAGGCATAAAAGGAGAAGATGCAATCAATCGTTGTTGTTGCAGTCGAAGATTTGATGAAGACGAAGAAGATTTGATGCAGTCGAAAATGAATCTCAGGAACCCTAGAAACCATTGTTCTACAACAGAGAGAGATAAAGATGAAAGAGAAAGAGAATACAGAAATGAAAAGAAGCTTCTGAGATTCCCTTGTATAAATACTAAAGGGCAATGTTGCCATTATTAAAATTCGGAATAATTAATTATGGGCCTGATCTAAAGATAATTTGATTTTTCGGGCCTAATAATATCATTTTATGAAAGTGTGGAGTTGAGGGTGAAGGATCCATTTTGTGGGGCTTCTATATGTTTGAACCCATATAGTAGGGGGTTCTAGTATTTTTCACTTCTAATATTCCAAAGTACATGTAGTCCAACGCCAGTTTGGTGTATTTTGAATCCGGTTACAAAAGAACATGTAACTGTGACTCCCCCGCATAATTTTTGTTATGTTTGTGGATTTTACTTCCATCCACGTAAAAAGGAGTAGGAAGTGATTTGTGTACGTGCACCATAGAAACCGAATAATTAATTATGTTTGTGGATTTTACTTCCATCCGCATAATTGTGACTCATTAATATCATTCAATATAGAAACCCAAGAGTTATGCACCATAGAAGTTGTTGAATACATCCAGACGAAAGGAGAATTCATAGCTTATCATCAGTAAGACCATCGTATATGTAGAATCTACGTTTGGGTACTTGGAAGTTGCTGGAAAGGACAGGATTTGAAGATTATAACTGCTGTGCAGCAATGAATTATACTCCTAGTCTTGTCTATATGGATGTTGCGGATCCAGTTATACCATTGTAGTGTTGTTAGTTTGAGAACTAGTAGTAAAATTCCAATCTATTGATATTATGCTTATTTGAATAGACATGTGCGCTAATAGTTCCACAGTTTAGCCCTTACGTATTGATATATCTTGTTATGTGCTGAACTCCTGTTATTGTCGGAGACTTCTCCCAGATCTTTCAAGGAAACAAGTTTGTCCGTGTGAGGAATTATTTTATGTCATGACGGTAGATGCAGTCCAAATGGGATTTATCGTTACGCCATAGAAGAACTTCATTGCTCTCCGTAACTGCAAATGGATTGTACCGTGCTGGGCACTCTCACAGGATATCCTAAACTCCCTACTCCAATTCCAAGTCCGGTCGTAATCCTGTCTAATCATTTTCTTGGCCGGAAGAAATACATCAACCTTTTTCCTTTTTAACACCCACATATCAATCCTGGCGGGAAAATGAAAAACAACACATAAGTTCCCTCCCAACAACGCCAATCTAGATGTATTGTAATACTGAGGTAATGCTGGGACGGATTTAACACCTCATCTGCCAAATCGAAAGCCACAATCTTAGTCTCAAACTGCCATGCTCTATCAGTGACGGAGTCGTAAAACCAATGGATAGCTCCATTATAACCGAACTCTTCGATATGTAAGGGATTTCATCACTGATGAATCTCCCCAACCTTACTGCCAAGGCCCAAGAGTATACAAATGGGTGCGTGTCTTCCTGTTAAGCGAACTATTATAGATACTCACAACCTTATACTCATTAGTGGATTCGACGTAACCAAATCCACCTACCGGATCCTCCCATTTTGGATGCAATTTCTTATCGGAAAATGGTTCATTTGTCCAAATATTTTTAAAATATAGTTCTAATGGACGAGTAAAAATTAGTATGGGTGAAATGGACACAAAAAATAGCAAGAATGAAACTGGATTCATTATAGCTTAAACTTAAAAAATAGCAAAGATGAAACTGGATGTGTTAGAATACGTGCATCCAACTCAAAACCAATTGACAATGAGTGGAGAGGCCCAAAGGATTATAAACCGCAGGATTTAGATTTCCCAGACAATGTGGGACTAATAATCTCAACACGCCCCCTCACGTGTAGCCTCGTTGGGTCTAACACGTGGACAATTAAATCGGGTGACGCGGAGTAAAGGCGTGGTCAAATGACTCGTCGCAAATAGCCTGCTCTGATACCATGTTAGAATACGGGCATCCAACTCAAAACCAATTGGCAATAAGTGGAGAGGCCCATAGGATTATAAATCGCATGATCTTAGATTTCCCAAACAATGTGGGACTAATAATCTCAACACGCCCCCTCACGTGTAGCCTCATTGGGTCTTACACGTGGACAATAAATCGGGTGACGCGGAGTAAAGGCGCGGTCTAAAGACTCGTCGCAAATTGCCTGCTCTGATACCATGTTAGAATACGTGCATCCAACTCAAAACCAATTGGCAATGAGTGGAGAGGCCCAAAGGATTATAAACCGCAGGATTTAGAAATAAAAAAAAGTATTTGAAAATGGGTAGGATGAAACTGTTTACATCCTGCCTATTTTTACATTTTTGTCCATTTAAACAGTATCAAAATTTAGATGTCTTTTTCACTCAGAAATTGTTGATTTTGGTCTTTTTAACCAATTTTGTGAATTTTTATTTCTTGGAAGAAAAACATATTCTCCGGCAACATGATTGCAAATAATAAAGGTAGGGTAACCTGCAAATAGTTTTTCCCACAGAAAACATACTAAACCATTGCATGAACCAACAATGCGATGATTACTGAATACAAGTTTTTGCAAACTTACTTCTTCGAAACCGGTTAAATTCTCGATTAAGTTCCATCTTTCTCATTAATCAGCAAGATATTTATACATTCATAAGACTTGATCAGTACGACACAAGACTCGAATCATACAAAAACCTCTTCCTAATATAACTCTGAATATCCTAAAATATAGTCCATTTCCTAATACCCTCCCTCAAGATGGAGCATGGAGATCACAGATGCCCGTCTTGGACAAAAGAAACTGAAACTGAGCTTTCCCTAAGGCTTTTGTGAAGATATCAACCAATTGCACCGTTGTAGGAGTATAGGAGGGTGATATAATCTTCCTTATTATGGCATCTCTGACAAGATGACAGTCCACTTCTATATGTTTTGTTCACTCAAGAAATACTGGATTCTGAGCAATGTATAATGTTGATTGACTATCACAAAATAGATTTATCTCATGCATATGGTGAACTCCCAAATCACCAAGTAATTGTTTCAACCACTTCAACTCACATGTTACTGCTGCCATAGATCTGTATTCTGCTTTTGCCGATGAACGAGAGATTGTATGTTGCTTCTTAGTCTTCCACGAAACAGGAGAAAACCAAGAAGAACAAACCAACTTGTTAACGTACGTCGAGTTAATGAACAAATTGCCCAATCTGAATCACACCATCCTTTTAAATTAAGACCACTATCAGAGCGCAGCAAAATTCCTAGCTGGACTCTTCTTCAAATATTTTAACCACACGAAGCGTTGTTTCCCAATGCTCCACTCTTGGTTGTTGCATAAATTGTGATAAAATATACACTGAGTAAGCAAGTCTGGTCTTTTGACTGACAGATAAATCAAACGACCTACCAATCTTCTATATTTTTTCTCATCACTAGGTACATGTCCTTTTGCCAATGCCAGTTGATGATTCATTTCCATTAGAAACTCTACAGGTTTTCCTCCCAATAATCTTGTTTCCATGATAATATCCAATGCATATTTCCTTTGGCATATGTAGAAACCTTGTTTACTACGAGCCACTTCTAATCCTACGAAACATTTCAACTTTCCAATATCTTTCATCTTGAAATATTGTCCCAAGTAAGTTTTAAAATTATGAACTCCAACTAGATCACTACCTGCCACAATCAAATTATCAACATAAACTAAGACATTAAGCTGCATCTTTTCCTTTGTCATAGTAAAAAGAGAATAATCTGAATATGAATGTTTAAAACCATAATTCTTCAAAGTTGTTGATAACTTTGCAAACCAACATCTAGGCGCCTGTTTTAGGCCATACAATGATTTCTTCATTCTACAAACCATATTAGAATTTCCTTTGGAAAATCCCAGAGGTATCTTCATATACACTTATTTCTCCAGATCACCATGAAGAAATGCATTATGGACATCCATTTGATGCACCTCCCAATTCTTAACTGCTGCAACAGCTTCTCTGTATAAATCTATTTTCTTCTTAATGCCTTCTTACCAGGTGGTAATTGTTAGAGCACTGCTCGGTTGAACCCACTAGCGTTGGTATGTCAAGTTAGTCGTCAATTTTAGTTGCCAAAATGCATTCTTGATTTAGTATACTAAAGATAGTTTCAGACTAGAATATGTCTAAGAAGTTGAATGAAGCTATCCTTAAAGGATGAAGATTGAAGATTGAAGACTACAAGAAGACCATAACAAGTACTTCATCAACAAAGGTATGTGATTGATTTCATTTGGATTCTTGTTCAATTCTACCTTTCTAATCTATGAAGATATATGCTCACTCTATGGAACAATTCCGATGACGGTAAATGTACATTTATGTATATATACTTGAGGTTATTTGATTCATGAACTTGAAGACAATAACCTTTGTCCGGGTAGCTCTGGATCTTGGTATTATATTATGACCTGTAAATGTCATGAAACTCTCATGTTTAAACTTTGTCCGGGTACATCTTTCAACTTTTCAAGTACTTGAAAACATGATTTTTGTTAGCTTCTTTAATATCTGTCCGATTTCGAGTTGTTGAATTTCTGGTTGGCATGGTAATTTATTTTAGTTTCATTTCAGTTCCAAGTGTCCTTCAGAAAATTGGAAATTTGTAGTTCCTTACAGACGGGTGCGACAATGTATCCGAATCCAAATGCCAAACAATGTTAGTATTATAGATGCTAGTGTCCTACTGAATGCGGTATTTGGAATTTGGTTATGGACTTGAACACAGAAGGGATGCAAGATATAACAGTGGAATTTGATTACGAAACGGTTCAAGGTTCAAAATGTGAGCAAGACCAAGCAGTGGTTCTGTAAAAAACTTTCTTTATCAAAATATTGCTATGAAGGTGCCCGGATCATAAGCATAGCTCACCAACCTTCGTAGTAGTCAGTCATTCTCATTCAAGTTGTTTGTAATATTCTGTTGTATGGTATTTACTTTGCTCATCCCACTCTATAAACAGTAGAAGGGGGGGTATTTCTCAATTTCTCGCATTTTTAGTGAAGCTGAAACAGTATAACTAGAACCAATTTGCATTTGGTCCATGAACTAACTCATCAGGATATATTTCTCTAATCATGGGGTGACCAAAATTAAAAATATTGATTTTTGTAATGATTTTCTTGCTTCCAAATAGAAGCTTAAATGACTTCTTTTACAAATTTGGTTGCGACTTGGACACCCACCACAGGTCCACAGATAATAGACTCATTTAACAGTCTCGAAAGAGGGCCAACTTAATTCCTCTGGTGCTAATGGCTACCTAAGTCAGATTGATATGTTGTACAGAATGGGGAAGCTTTCTTCATTAGTCATCCCAAGCATCATCAGCGGCACCCTCTTTCCTTGTACTTGAAGGAGGCGCAAGCATGTACTTGTACTTATCCTCTACATTTACTGAGGTTGGACCTGTCACGGAAATTTTTGATAATGCAACCCTCGCTTCTTTCTGTGCAGCTGCTGCCTCTTTTTCTTTCCGCCTTGCAACCTAGAATATCGCCCATGCAAATTTTTAAACCCATCACTAGATGACAGAAAGAAATTGTAGAAAAAACGCAAATAGAGACTTTGAAAATAAATAATATGATAGAAAATATGTGACTGCCAATCAGGGTTTGGCAAAAGAAAAAAAAAAGGTTAAAAGATGTTTCTGATAAGCATACCTTGCCAGTTGCAAATGCAAACGAGTTCCCAGATTCTGCATCTGAAATAGCTTTCTTAATATGGGCCACGAGGAACTATGAGATGCAACAAACAAGAAGAAAGGAACAATCAATACAAGTAACTCTACACAAACATACAACAAGAAACTGTAGAAGAGCAGAACAAGACCATGTCACGATCTGTGTAAAATGAAGTAGCCTGTCCAGTCGATCCTGCACGCCCTGTTCTTCCAATCCGGTGCACATAATCCTCCATCGTCTATGGCCCACATAGACGCAACACACACAATAAAACTCAGACATGGTATTTAACGAAAGAAAACAAGGACAAAACTGAACAAATTGAATAATAGTACATAGTGCAGAAGAAAAATATACCTTGGGAAGATCAAGGTTGATAACATGAGCAACTCCTGTGACATCTAAACCACGAGATGCAACATCTGTGGCGACCTGCACAGCGAGTTTGGAAGTTAAGTCGTTGCAGGGTGTAATACAAACACTAAGCAATTTTTTAACATAATCAGATCCAGAAGAGAATGAGATACCAGAATATTAGTAGAACCATTTCGAAAATTGCGTAGAGCAGCTTCTCTTTCACTTTGGCTACGGCCACCATGAAGAGCAACAGCGTGCAGACCTTGCGCTATCAGGGCTTCTGCAACTTCATCACACCTAGTCTACAAGATGATATTAACATAACTTGTCAGCATCTCATAGGCGCTTCAAACGTTGAAGTCATCAATCATGCTAAAACATCATTACCTTCCTTTCAACAAAAACAATTGTTAACGGGAGTGGATGACCAGATCTATCAGCCTGAGCCGCCTCTTCCACAAGCAAAGACAGAAGCTGATCGACCTTTTTCCAAAAAACCATATAGAACAAATTTAACATATGTAACAGCAACAATACATTTGTAAATTCTTATCAAAAAAAGTAACGTATATGTGATGGTATATTAAAACGTGCAAAAACTTGCCACTATAACCGAAAGTGTGAGTATGAGCTATGTTGCTAACCTTCTCATTCTCCGGAACCTTCTGCAGCATTTGAGACACATTTGCTGTAGGGCTACTTACTTTTCCAACCTTTACTTGCACTGGGTCAGTGAGGTACTCCTGTTACACATGCTCATTAGCACAAATGATTGTCCTTGGAAGAAAAATTATTACACATGGTCATATGCGCACAAGTGTAGCATACCTGTGCAAGGGCTTCAATTTCAACTGGCATAGTTGCACTAAACAGCAATGTTTGGTGCTTTACGGGAAGATTCCGCATCACCTGAAAGCCAGAAAACAACCAATAAATACTATGTACTATTACACACAAGCAGACACACATTTTAACACTGAAAGTAGGGAGTTCAAGTACGAAGCTAGACCTCTCTTATCTGCGGCTCGAACCCCATGTCCAGCATTCTGTCAGCCTCATCCAAAACAACGAATGAGATCCTAGAGAGACAGGTGTTCCCCTGTTGCAAATGGTCGATAAATCTTCCAGGTGTGGCAACCACAATATTTACTCCTGCCCGCAACTCAGACCTCTGTCATGGTACAAAGCGTTAAGGATTGGAAAATATAAAACCAATACAGATACACTAAGGTCACAACATGTTTGAAGTTTTCTCTTCTCCATACTTCAGTTAAACCAAGAAATGCAAAATAGCGACAATCATAAGACATGAATACCTAAACTACAAGAAATTACCTGTTCTGCCATATTTGTTCCGCCCACAACAATAGCAGTTCTAAAAGACTCCATAGATCTACTAAAGGCCTTAACCTGGTAAAATATCCAACAATCATTTAGCAACAGAGAATCAGACGAGTAAATAAGAAAGGTAATAAGGTATAATGACTTCAAAATAGTCAAACTGAACGAAATTTGGTGTACTCGTCTCATATTATCGTCTACCTAGAGAGACAAGAAAGTGCCAAATAATACTGAGCCCAGTTGAAACAAGAAACATTATATGAAGAAAATTGTATGGTTCTTTTCAATGAGCAAAAGTGAAGTTTCAGATAACGACGAGCCCAAGAATAATGACTTTAGTTTGTTTACATAAGGGTTAGAAAATTAAAATTGTGACAAGCTCAAGTGATGGTTACAGATAATAACGATAATGCAAAGACTGCCTGGAAAAATTATTTACGATACAGCAAGTTTCATTTTGTAATACTCAGAAGACGAATGTACCAGTTGTTAAAACATTTCTAATCCTGTGGTAAATAACCAGTAACCTCACCTCTTTCTCAATCTGTTGGGCAAGTTCTCTGGTAGGTGCCAACACTAATGCAAGAGGACCATCACCTCGCCGAACAGAAGGCTGGGCTAAGCAATGCTGCAGAGGCAAAACAAAACATGTATAAACATAATGCAATAAAAAAGGAACAAAATGTGCATGGATGGTGGGAGGCTAACAAAAGAAAACCTGGATCATTGGAATAGCAAAAGCAGCAGTTTTCCCACTCCCCGTCTCGGCACAACCCAAAAGATCCCTTCCCTGAAGAGCAATTGGCATAGCTTGGGCCTGAATAGAGGTTGGTCTAGTGTACTCGTGAAATGCTATATCTTTCATGATACTTTCATGCAAACACTGAAAAAGACATTACACATAGTTATAGAAATGTGAATCTTGGTCACAGACACAGTCTTGTAGTATCTAGAAAAAAGAAAACAATGTACCATGTCTGTAAATGATTCAATTGGCGCAGGTGCAGGAGCGGAATCTGGCGCAGCAGTAACATCAACATTCAGACGTAAGCGAACCTCTTCAATCTGCAGAAGAATGTGGTATGTCAGTCTCATTGAACTTAGAACTAGAAATTACATGTGAACTATGTTATAAGATTTCCCCCTAACTAGAAATTCCATATGATTACAATAGGTCTTTATCCAGGCTGTATGTCATTACCTACAAATTTCATTATCTTTTACATATTGCAGGAAATTTCCTTCATAGAACATTACCCTTTTTCTTGTGTCCTTTTCTCTTTAACTTATCTTCGTTCGGTCTGTTTACTCGTGATTAAGTAACAGCAAAACCTATACAAGGGAAGAGAATAAAAACTCTACAAACAGCCTTCATTGTATGGCGGTTACTAACATTTCATTATGTAGTAGCTCCTGGAACAAATTTAAGGTACATGACAATATCGCCGATAAAACATAGAATTGGTAATTAGGGACCACATACATGGTCCACTTACTGATCAAAGCATGCATGCATAAAGTCCCCAAAATTTCATTCACCTATTACTAACCATCGTGTTATAGTTCTACATTACCGATCGAGTCTCCTTTCATAACCCCTAGAATGTGCCAGTAAACTATCATTTCAATGTACAACATTAGCACAGTACTAGTCAGAGAATGTAGATAACAAAGTGTGAGTACAAAAAAGGATTTCCAATCAAAGCTCATTGAGTCAGTAAAGGTACACATAAACCCTAAAATGTGAATAATACACAAGCACAATCTAATTAAAACTGCAATTCTCAAATGTTTACCGAATGTACAACAACAATCAGTCAATTTAGGTAATAGATTGAAATCTTCGAAAATGAAATTCAAAAAATAAAGCTCAAATCAACAAAAAAAAAAATCAAAAAAATCAATAATAAGAGATTTAGGTATATGATTCGTAATTACCTGTTCAGGTAGAAGACGAGAAACACGTTCTGATGGTTTCCATTGATGAAACACCGCTTCAGGAACAACCATAGTTTTAGACACAGGCAGATTCGACGAAGAAGAAGAAGATGTTGTTCGACGAGCGCCATTGAATGAAGAAGATGAGGAGTTATTGTTGTTATTGCTGGAATTCCATGTTTTATGTTGTTGTTGCTGATCAGAAGAAGAATCTAGGGTTTCTGTAGAAGGTTTAGTGTTTCCAGTTGTAGATTGAGAAGACGAAGAAGACGATTGAGATGAGGAGCTCCTTAGATGTGGCGGCACATACGGCATTGTTGTTCCTGTTTGAAGAGATATGAAGAAGAAGAATGGAAATGGAGTCTTGAAGTGCAGAAGAGTGTAGAGGAGATGAGAATCTCAAGTAGAAGTTGTATTGTACTTTGGAGACACACACTAGGTCTGAATTGATTTCATTTTGAACCAACGATGAGATGATGATGATCATCATATGGGCTTGTTCTGTGGGCTTGACCCGGATCCAACAAGTAACTCACAAGACGAAGGCAATTTAACACGGTGGAACGCGGTGTATATTAACAATTTATTCGTCGTTTTCTTTTTCGGTGTTTTTATTTTTTTCCCCATTTACACAGATCGATCGAGAGGGAGATTCAGAGGGAGATTTTCTCTCTGAAGAAGAAGAAGGAGATTGTGTGTGTAACTGTTAATTGTACAGAGAAATAGAGATGTTTAAGTTTCTGAAAGGAGTAGTAGGTGGATCTGGTACAGGATTGAAAGATCTACCTTATAATATCGGCGAACCTTACTCTTCTGCTTGGGGTTCATGGACTCACTCTCGCGGTACTTCCAAGGTATTATTTCTTCTTCTTCGTCATTCTCACTCTAATTCCATGCAATTCGTTTATGAATATCAATTTTGGGAGTTTCATTTTTATGAAATTCTAGTTTACAGTGTGTTATAATTAGTATTTTGATCATAATTGGAAAATTATGAATTGGCATTAGTGCCGTGTTAAGATGATAAGTTTGATTCTGGGATATGTATTAACTAATTATTGACATAGCAAAGAAATTGATTCTTATCTGAAGTTAACATTTCAGATTATGTGGAATTTTGAATTCTCATGATTTGGTTTCGGTCAGCATTAGTGAAACAATAAACTCTTGCATTGACTGTTTTTTTTCTGCTAACTTGTTTGTGATTGTTGGTCTACCAGGACGATGGTTCCTTGGTGTCGATATTTTCACTTACAGGGAGTAATGCTCAAGATGGACATTTAGCTGCTGGTCGTAATGGTGTCAAACGTCTACGAACGGTAATATATAGTCACATGTACTACGGAAAAATTATGGTCACTAGCTAGTCGATTAATTCGAGTATATTTGTGGGTTCATTTGCAGGTCAGGCATCCAAATATCTTATCATTTCTTCACAGCACAGAGGCTGAGATATTTGATGGTGCTACTCCAAAGCATACTATCTACATTGTTACAGAGCCTGTCATGCCACTCTCTGAGAAGATTAAGGAACTAGGCCTTGAAGGTACTCAGAGGTATGCATACCAGGATTTTTTAGCTTCTTCTGTAACTACAGAGTTATTTTCTAATGTTTGAGTGTTATTTAAAATAACTGCTCGGAAGAACTCTGAGGGGGCGGGATATGTATAGATACAGTTGTTGGTTGGTTAATGATTCTATTATTTTCATGTTATAAACTTTTGCGTTTTGCCTATGAAGTTTGTCCAGATGCTTTTATTTATTTTACAGCTTATAAGTGCCTTAGCATGTTCCTTTAGGAAAAAAAGTGCCGCAGCACTGCAGAATTCTTTTTAGTTTTAATTGGATCTGCATTTCTGATACTTTTAGTTTGTTCTCATCCTCTTCAGTTCTTTGTTGTGATCCTAGCTACTAGTATATTGATTGACTTGTGCGTTACAACAATTTTGGTGGCAGGGATGAGTATTATGCATGGGGACTGCGCCAGATATCTAAGGCTGTGAGCTTTTTGAACAACGACTGCAAACTAGTAAGAGCCTTTACTTGTTATTCTGTTCATATATATTGTTCTCGTTGATCATCTTACAACCCTGACCAAAACACAGTGGTTAAGGAATTGCATTTATCTAGCACATGTACTCATTAAATTTGTGTGCCCGATTTCTTATTTTAGTATAAATCTTGGTATCTCACTATTTTGAAACACTTGTTGGAATCTATTTGCTTATTTGCTCTCCTCTGACTGTTACAGGTTCATGGTAATGTATGCTTGGCAAGTGTTGTTGCGACTCCTACGTTGGACTGGAAACTGCATGCTTTTGACGTGCTATCTGAGTTTGATGGAAATAATGAAGGGTCTACTGGACCAATGCTGGTAATTCTTAAGTGCTTTATGTTTTTCAATGGTTGCTTCTCTAGGTGCACAAGTTGTCCGCCATCATGGTCTGTTATGCAATCTCAATTTTTATTGGGAGCTGTTGTTTTCTCCTTCTATTGGTTTCTCACTAAAGAATACACGTGCAGCAATACGAGTGGCTAGTCGGAGCACAGTACAAACCGATGGAATTGACAAAATCTGATTGGGCAGCAATCCGAAAATCACCGCCTTATGCCATTGATTCTTGGGGATTGGGTAAGTTTTCAGTTGATCCTTCTTGTTTTTATTTCTTTGCTGTTTGCTTTTGAATACCAAACACATCGAAAAAGAGGACAAGTATTCTGTCGTAGGCTTCACTGGTTATTGTTTAATCTATGAGCTTTCTGGATATTAAGATTTTTGTTTTCAGACATATGACCTGATTATATCCATACTGATGCAATTTTGTTGGTGTCATGTGTTAATCGATGTGCTAGGTTGTCTTATTTATGAGCTTTTCTCTGGTATGAAATTGGCCAAAACGGAAGAGCTGCGCAACACCTCATCTATTCCAAAGGTGAGCACACATTTGAACTATATATATGTTGTGTTAATTTAATCATCATATGACCCTGGTATGTATATTCGACCTAATTGCTTTCTAGCCTATAATGTTGTCTTTATGTAGGATATAGCATTCGTTGTGACATGTGTTCATTAAGGCTCAAAATTTTGTTATAAGGTCATCAAGTATCTCTTCTAATGATATTGGCATTAAGTCAGACCTGTATTGCGTGCCCAAAATAATCAGGACCATAATATAAGAATATAACGCCACCCATCCTGATTGAAGAAGTGATATTTGCTTAAAGATTTTTTTACTTCCAACTGAAAATTTAGGTAATTTGTATACCAGCATCTAAATTAGAAAAATAGAAAGAAACTCCTTGAAGGTACAATGGATACATTTTTCGCTCAAACCATCTTCCTTTTGGTATTGTATAGTAGTTCTTTTTCCTTTATTGAAATCTAGTTTGTTTGCCTAGATAAGAAAAAGACATCTAACTAAGGCATAAAGTTTACATTATGAGTTGTCCAAGTCATGCATGCACACAGATGTTTAGTTTTTTGTATTTATTTATATTAGCGCACTGTTTTTCTCTCCATTGATAAACTTTCAGTCCATTTGCATTTATCCTTTTTCTTGTCTCACAGTCTCTACTTCCAGATTACCAGAAGCTCTTGAGTTCAATGCCCCCTCGCAGATTGAATACTTCAAAGCTTATTGAGAACAGTGGTAAGTTTGATGTTTTGAGTGTGCATCCTTTCTTTCTTCAATCCTAGTACATGTTTGAGCAAGTCCCTCTTTTCATAGTTGAGGTTTAGATAATCTATGTGTTTGATTCTTTGAAGATTTATCGATTTTTTTTTCTTATTCTTGTGACTTGCATGTCTTTGCTTTTTTCCACTCAGACTCAGTACTGATATACCAGCATGTGTGTTTTGTCAGAGTATTTTCAGAATAGGCTGGTGGAGACAATCCAATTCATGGAAATCTTGAGTTTGAAAGATAGTGTTGAGAAAGATACCTTCTTCCGTAAACTTCCAAACTTGGCTGAGCAACTTCCTCGCCCAATTGTTTTGAAAAAGGTCTTACACTCCACATATTCACCTGAACCTTGTGCTTTTTTAGACGTTTCTGGCATTTTCTTGTCAATTTTCAGTCTTTAAGCCATGCTTATATCATATGCTATTACAGTTACTGCCTCTACTAGCATCTGCGCTAGAATTTGGTTCAGCTGCTGCTCCTGCCTTGACTGCTTTATTGAAAATGGCTTCATGGTTGTCTCCTGAAGAATTCACTGCTAAGGTCATTTTCTTTCAGCGACCCTTGCATTCTATGATTCTTTATTAACAAAATTCACCTCTCCTTTTACCTTCTATGTTTCTGTTCTGTGTTTATACTGTTGATGGTTCTGAGTATTCCTACTTTGTTCACAGATATTGCCAACTGTTGTGAAACTATTTGCCTCAAATGACCGTGCTATTAGAGTAGGCCTTCTACAACATATCGATCAGTTTGGAGAGTCATTATCTTCTCAAGTTGTAGATGAACAAGTACGTTGTCAAATTTTAACAGTTACTCTAATAGCTAATGGGAAATATTATTTTAATAGATACATATTAATATTGTTCCATCTGATTGGAAATAAGTGGGCCTAATATTGCTTGACATTAGGTTTATCCTCATGTTGCCACTGGGTTTTCCGATACATCCGCTATTCTTCGGGAACTGACACTTAAGTCAATGCTCATCTTGGCACCCAAGGTATGGATACAATCTACTACTTATTTTCTTGTTGGAATGAAGTAGTGCACGATTAGTCTAATGGTATAATTTGACTATATACGTACTGCTTAGCTATAAGGGTTATCAACTGAAATCTGCTAAACGTTTCACCGAGTTTACTTGCTTAACACTCTCCTACAGTCGTACTTATAGTCGACTGCAAAATTGACACTTTTTGTTTGGCATGAAATTGCAGCTGTCTCAGCGAACTATTGCGGGATCATTGCTGAAGTATCTATCGAAGTTGCAGGTAAACCGCTAACTCCTCATGGTTGTGTTATCAATGATATAGTAAGTTAAGATTGCTTCTCTTTACTATATCTTAGGTTAGTCTTTCTTGTAGTTTACAATTTGCTAGTCATACAGGTGGATGAAGAAGCAGCTATTAGAACAAACACAACAATTCTATTGGGGAACATTGCCAGCCATCTTAATGATGGGGTCAGATTCTTGATGCCCTAATCTGTTTTATTTCACAGTTCTACGGTATCACTTTCAGTTATTTTGATTCTCCGTGCTTGATTATTTTTTGTTTAGGTGAATCTTATTTTATAAATATGAAATGTCATCATTCTGGGAGGATCACACTATACATTCGGTAGTAGTTAGGTTGAATGTCATATATGTCTTCCAGTGAGCAGTTGGAGCTTTTAATCTTAACATTGGGTTTAATAATAATGCAGACAAGGAAACGAGTCTTGATTAATGCATTTACAGTACGTGCACTACGTGATAATTTCTCGCCCGCACGTGGAGCAGGTAATAAACCCCTTAGCATCCAACCTAGCTCTGGATCACAAGTAATAATTCTACACATACATGTAATGAAATGAATGTTTTAATAGCAAGGATTCAGCAACTGCATATAAGCTTACAATTCTGTCTTGAGAATTGTTGGTAATATCGTGTAATGACTTTTATATGTTTCATAATGTTCTGTACTATTATTTCCTTGAGCTAAATTCTTATGAAATTTGTATTGCTGAAGGTATCATGGCTTTATGTGCCACAAGTTCATATTATGACACAATGGAGATTGCAACCCGTATCTTGCCGAACATTGTTGTACTTACCATTGATCCTGATAGGTAAGCTCAAATAACCTTTTTTTCCATTCCCCTGATAAGCGAAATTTTGGCTGTACTCAATTCGGAGGAGGTTAAAAAATCCTATTATTTCTCCTACACAGTGATGTTCGATCAAAAGCATTTCAAGCTGTTGACCTGTTTTTACAGATTGTAAAGCTGCATGATGAAAAGGTATTGATCTCTACTCTTGCTGCTTTGATCTATTTATTTACACTTGCAAGCTATGTTGTATTAGGCGCTGGGCGAGGCGCCAAGCCCATTGCCTCGCCAAGCGCCTAGGCTCCCTGGGCCCCCAGGAAAAAAAAATTGGTCATCTCTTGGCGCCTTTGTGCCTTTTTTTTGCTAGGCGCCCCCTGGGCGACTCATGTGCCTAGGCGAGCGCCCAGGGCGCCTTATATAACTTAGCTTGCAGGTACTATAATGGTTGTTAGCGTCTTTGGTTTTGGTAATGGTTCTCTTATCTGTCAGATAACAGTAAGACTTAATATTTTGAGCAGATTAATAGTGGAGATACTACTGGAACTTCAAGCATGGGAACATCTGCTGGAAATGCAGGTTTACTCGGGTAAGTCAACTTGGCCTTTCGAGTTATTACCAGATGACAGTGACCAAATTCTCTTGAGGACTTCCTGTAGACTGGTGTGAATTGATACCATAAAAGTTCACTATATGTTGTAGCTGAAATGTGATACACTGATTGCAATGCAGATGGGCGATGAGCTCGTTGACAATCAAGGGTAAAGCTGACCACGCACCAGTTGCATCAGCAGAATCAAGCGGCCAACTTACTGCAGCAGCCTCAAATGCAAGCTCAGGTTTGTGTCTCGATTACTTAGTTTTCTTATCTTACTATTCCATTGACAATATGGCATCCAAGCTGTTTGACCCTATGCTTTTAATTGAAGTGGACTTGGTAACATACTCTTTGTACTCGGTGTTTCTGAAGTTGCAACTTACGTAAGTTTTCGTAAATTCGGGAAACTAAAATCAGATATGAAACAGCCTTTGTACCTGGTTTTACATTCCTGACTAGAGTGAGCACAGAAATATGTGGTGCGATTAGTTGGTGATGGATGTGGGACTTGTAACATAGAAATTCTGAAATTGTTACTATTCATAGATCCTGATGGCTTTATTAGTAGATGCATTTTTTTCATTGGTTTATTAGTAGAACATTGTTTTCATTTACCGAGTTTGTTTTCTTGTGACTGTGTAGTGGTGAATCCTCCGGATGCAATGCCGGCCTATCCAACTTTTACTACTGATTCAGCTGATTTACCCGTCCCATCATCTCCAACATCAACTGATGGTTGGGGAGAAATTGAAAATGGTATTTTTGAAGAGCAAGACAAAGAAGAAAAAGACATATGGGATGATGTTGAACCAGTTGAGGAGCCAAAACCTGCAGCCTTTGCCAACATTCAAGCTGCTCAGAAAAGACCCATTGTGCAACCAAAATCACAAGGTAAAATCATCTTTTGTGTATGAGTGTTGGATGTGAATTTCGAATCATTTTGTCAAGCAAGCAAATTTTAAATTTTGCTGTAAGACCTGCTTCTTTACCTAAACGTGACCAAAGGAATCTCAGCTTCGCCTCTATCTCCTGCTTCAAGAACAAAAAGGAGAAGGCATTCTACCTTTACCTTTTCTTATTAAGCTTGGATTCTTGGTTGTCATTCAGTTACAAGTGTGAAACCAAAGAGCACAGTGAGGGCAGCCAAGGATGAAGATGATGACTTATGGGGATCCATTGCTGCTCCTGCCCCGAGGTCAACGGCATCAGCATCAAAATCCTTAAACATGAGGTCAACGGCATCAACATCATCATTGGCATCAGCATCATCAACAAAACCTGACGATGACGATCCATGGGCATCCATTGCTGCTCCTCCACCAACTACCAGGGCCAAGCCATTGTCTCTTGGAAGAGGTCGTGGAGCCAAACCCGCTGCCCCGAAATTGGGTGCACAAAGAGTAAACAGAACATCCTCAGGTGGAATTTAGAACTCTGATTCAAAACAATTCATAGACAAACAAACACAACGAAAAACAGAAACACTTCTGCAGATTTTTTGTAGGGGAAGCCTTGAATTGGGTAAAGTGGTGGTAAATCTACTAGTAGTTTCCAGAGGTTGTAATATTAATTTTATTTTTTTTGTTTCCCTTTAACTTTTGATTTGTAATAATTCTTCCAGTTGTATTATTTTAGGGCTTAAAACACTCTACTGCTAGTTCTGACAAATCTTTATGTGAAAAATGTGTGTAGTGGCGGCCATTTTTAATTGAAAATATCTTCCAGAATTACAGATCTTGTTACTTCTTTTTGCTCTGCATTTTGTTTTTGCTGTCTGACTATAAAATTTTGTTCTTGCCAGCTCTTGTTGGACAAGGCAGCGAAGAGGATGTAGAATTGCGAAATTATCTTTTTCCGGTTGTTGTGGTGCTTTTGATGGAAGCAAGAGGGTCTTGTCCAACACCTTTTAGTGCCTTGGAAGCTACCTCACCTCATTTATCAACCTCCATTAAAAAATTTCTCTGAACATTTTTCATGAGTAACGTTATCAGGCTCGACGACCAATGATTTTGTTTGAAAACTTTATTAGCTCCCGAGGGCCGAGGTCGTCTCGTCTACAAGACGTTATTAAGATTTGACATTGCTCTACTTGTATATTAAACTAAACCTTCCTCGTCTTCATAAACAAGGCTTGTCATCCATTATTGTAAGTTCTAACCAATTGGTACATGGTGCTCCCACAAATACCAAAACAAAGATCAATAATGCCACTAACTAACAAAGAAATCGTAAATAAATATAATTATCGTTTCTTTTTTTAAATAAAAATTGATACATTGGGTAAATATGTATCAACAGTTTCACCATTTAGTAAGAAAACATTATTGTGATACAGTAAGATTAGTAGGAGTCACATTGAATTTCATCTTGGATTTTTCTTAACATTAGAAAAGTTTTTTGTGTTGTCGTTTCCTGATGCAATAAAAACCTATTCAATATCTTTGCAGCTTTGGAAGGTGGCTGTATAACTACACTTTCATCTTCGACTTCCCCATCAACACTTTCGTCTTTTCCCATGACACTCTCAATTATTTCTTCCTCAGTCAACAAAATTGAAATAATAGCCTTTTGAGGGAAATTTAAAAGAAATTCAACATCCATTCCACTGTGATAACTCAATTCATTGATCAAATTTTGCAATTCTCTAGTTTCTTCATTATCTAATGCTTTACTTGGATACTTTGATGCGGTGTCATCCATTGAACGAATCTTACAATGACGGAAACAATTTGCAATGGAATAAGGTGTATTGGTTCATTTTGTTGATTATTTTTCGTAAGAACTATAAAAATATTTTGATAAATTAATAATTATTAATTTATGGGATTATCTAATATCGCGATAAATTGATAAATTTTACCGGTACTGACGCTATCATGTTATAGGGGTTATACTATGAAGGCTATTATTGGGGCGTCACACTCCAATAGAGGAGCTTCACTTGGATTCTTAATGTCCAAAAAAATAGTTATGGGATATCCTAACACATATACAAAATGTCTAGCTTACCCTTTAACTAAGTTAAAACTTAAACACCGTAGAAGCGATTTTACGTCCAGGTTAGGATTAATTTCAACCGTAAAATTTTATTTGCATGTAGTTTAACGTCCAGGTTTGGATTAGTTTCCAACCGTAGAAGCTCATTTTACGTCCAGGTTTCTTTTAGTTCCAACCGTAAAATCCGATCTTACGTCCAGTTTTCTTTTAATTCCAACCACAGAAGTGATTTTACGTCCAGGTTTAGTTGAATTTCAACCGTAATTTTCAATTTACGTCTAGGTTTAGTTGAATTCCAACCGTAATTTTCAATTTTACGTCTAGGTTTAGTTACTAAATTTTCCTTTCGTCAACCTAGCCGTAAATTTCAATTTTACGTCCAGGTTCCTTTTAATTCCAACCGTAGAAATTGATTTTACGTTCAGATTTTGATTGATTCCAACCATAGAAATTGGTTTTACGTCCAGGTTTGGATTGATTCCAACCGTAAAAATTAATTATTATCTAATTAAATTAAATAAAAATAAAATTAACTAAA